>NC_052142.2:5956866-6269535 GCF_016086655.4 Lepeophtheirus salmonis | reverse complement strand
AAAACTCTTGCGAAAAATTGGCAAAATCATTCTTGAAGTTTGGCTAAGGCGTTCTTTTGTTATATTTTGCCATAATGTTTTCTTAGTATTTTTTGCTCTTATGCAATTTTTTGATGAAATATGAGTGGCAGCTATTTCTCTTGAAACTATTTCAATGCAAAAAAAAAAAAAAAAAAAAAATAAGTCTATTCTAAATGGAATTATGGCTTCTCCCTTTTGATGGACTTTTGTAATGGACCCAACCTGGAGGAACTCCCAAAGGAGTCTTCGCACCTCCACAAGTCTTACATTTTACACACGTTGTTTCTTTGATGTCCTGACCAAAAAATTTCAAAATCAGTGATGGTGACGAGAAGTGTGTGTATATTGAGACAGATGGATAAGAAATTAATGGTTTAGGATATGTGTTACGTTAAAAGTATAAAGAGGGATGGAAGTTAAAACAATTTGGATCTCGATTTTTTGTCTAGTGCAAAGACAAGATATGCCATGATCGAGTTGGAATGCTTGGTAATTTTGTGGGCAATTAAGAAGTTGCATTCATTTTTGGTTGGATTATCTACATTTACAGTTATAACTGATCATAAAACTCTGATCCTTATTTTAAATAGTTACAGTATAGATATGGTTGAAAATGCAAGATTGATCCAGTATAAACTTAAGTTGTCCATATATCAATTTAGGGCAGAATGGAGGAAAGGAAAAGATTGTGAAATCCGGGATGCATTGCTGAGGATACCTGTGTTATCTTCAGAAGTTAATGAAAATATTGAAGAACAAATTGGTTATCATGGAGACAAAGTAACACGGATTGCAATGATTAGAGTTGGTCAATCAGAAAAAGAAGAAGAAAATAGTTGATCCATTAGTAGATGGTATTAGTGAGAAGTCTTCAAGAGATCAAGATTATATCGACATAGTAAATGCAATTGAAAATAATGTAATTAGAGATGGAGTGAAACCTTACATGAAAATGTTACCTGAATTGAGCACTGAGGGAGTCCTTGTTTTATATAAAAATCGTTTTACATTTGCAAAAGGTAAACGGAAAGAAATTTTTGAAAAGCTTCATTATTTACATCAAGGAATAGAACGGGCAAAGAGAAGAGCCAGACGAACTGTTTATTGGCTGAGAATGAATATGAAAATTCAAGAAATGGTATAGTCATATATGAAATGTATAGAAAGGTTACCATCTTTAACAAAGGAATCATTTTTTTGTGATCCGACTCCAATAAGACCGTTGGGAATTCCATCTGCTGACTTGTTTGAGAGTAAAAGTAAACATTATATTGTTTACAGTGATAGACTATTGGGTTACCCATAAATTGAAGATTTTCCTAAATCTAAGGATGTAATTGTAGTGTGGAGGAAGAAATTTTTGAGACTGGAATTCCTATTAAGTTGAGGACAGATCAAGGTCTACAGTTTAATTATAAATAATTTAAAGTGTTTTTGAAGAGATGGAACATAACTTGGGACTATCATCTTCTCATTATCCTAAGTAACGGCCACACCGAAAGTATAGTCATGTCAATGAAGGCACTATTGGAAAAAGTAAATGGAAATTATGGGTCAGAAGTGTTATTTCTTGGGTTACTTGAGTTTAGAAATGCCCCGAAGACTTGTATCAAATTTACAAGACCGTGTTAAAGACTGTGGCAAAATCTTCAATTTGACAGTCCATGCGTTTGTGGAATCCCAAGCAAGCAGGTTTTTAAGGCATTTTATAACATAATCTGAAAGATATCTCAAAATACACCTCGAATGCTTGGAAGGGTATTATACTTTTTGGACTCAGTAGACGTGGGACTATCTCAGATACTAAAGCAATAGAGTTTGCCATTCTTACTGCAAAGGATTTTACTGCACAGAAGATTACATTGTATGAACTGTTACAGCCTTCTTAACTAAGGAGTATTTTACTAGCAGCTGCAACAAGATATGCTACTTTATCCCTGAAAATACGTTCCTGGGAATCGATTAATCTTGGGGGATGGCTGGGAGAATTCTCTCTTAGCAATACAATAAGTTAATTAAGAAAAATAAAAAAAATTAACAAGCCCGTTTATTCTGTTTTAGCTCCTTCATTGTTTGATTATTATTATTTTTAATGTACCTCTGAAATTTTAATTTAACATTGTCATATAAATTTTATTCTATTTTAAAAAACTTATGGACAATATATTTTTTCATGTATCTGTGTATATGCATTAGCTTCGTTTTAATGTATTGGTATATTAATGAGCGGTGAATTTAAACATATAAAAACTCATCGTGAAAAAAATATTGTTATATTGTACTCCACATAACAAATTTTAATATTGTAATAACTTTTGAGGCCACTCACTTGAGATCGGTAGCTCTCCAAAAACCATAGAAGAGCAGTTTAATGGGCTTCCTACCCAATTTGGACCCCACACTGTCATGAATTTCTTTTAGTATATTAATTTAGGGAGCTGCAGTCCCTATAATTATGCAATATTCGTATTTTCCCATTACATTCTTTGCAGATTGCCTGCTCGTCCTTGAAGAGTCCCTCTGTGAAAGAGACCTGAGAAGAGATACTATATTTCAATTAGATCTACTTTGGTATGAGGATATGATCCCAAACACGCTTGATGAAGTCCTTTATTTTCTGTTTCCCTTGCAGCTTCCATAAATTTGCCTGTGTGATCTTGTCAAGAGATGTTGTACCTGATAGTTGACTTTGAAGTGGTCCCCATTGCTTTAAATTTAGAAGTTTTGTCGCTTCAAAAATTAAATAATGATGTTCAAGAAATAATGTATATTAGTTCGAAATTGATCAAGATATAGAATATAGGATAATAAAATGTGAATAATACCAAAAATTCTTTCAAGAAGATGTTAAAATCATATTAAAAATAAAATGGGAATATTTCTGGTTTTATAACATACATAATGTAGCAGACCTTATAAATTTTCAAAACCTCTACTAATAGAAATAGAACTGAGGGGTTTGAATAAGCGACTAAAAGATTTTTTAAACTCGTATCTAAAGAAAACCTTGAAGGGAATGTTCTTCGTGGACATTCGTCATCTGCACGCGAGAGTTACTTTGGATTAGGAAGGTAAAACTGTGAAGCAGACCTTTTTTGACTTCCAAGGAAAGACAACTCAAATACGTTATTGCTATATTTTTCTTTATAGCCCCTTCAAAAATGGTAGAGGGCTGTTAAAAGAGTTATTCTCTATGTAGTGAGAAGAACGCGAGAAAATATTTTTATGGATTGCTCACTGGGAAGACAACGGTCTCAAAGTACGCTCAGGAGGTGGAAAAGTTCATTACAGGGAGGTTCACGGAGAATGAAGGCAATAGATCAATTACTTAAGGAGATAATCGCTAGGAGGAAGGTAAAGACTAAAGGCCTCTTCCTGGCCTATAGCTATAGCTTCTGTCAAAAAAGTCCAAGGAATTGTTATTTTAAATTGCCCGCACTGAAGGGATTTAAAATCATTTTTTTCTAGGTCGGCAGCACTGTCTTTCATTATGCTACTAAGTTTGAGCTCGATCTGTGGACCAGTTTGCTTGCAACAGCTGGATAAGTCAGTCTATCTTACTAATGCTCCACTATTTTTAGAATGAACGAAATTACTGAACGAAGAGTTTGCCTTAAACTTTGTGTTGCGAACGAAAATTCATGCCCTGATGCGTTGAAAATGTTAAAAAAGTTATTGGGAATCAGTTTTATCAAAAACCCGTTCATATGAGGGGTACAAAGTGTTCAAGAAGGGGCGTGAGATTGTCGAAGACATGCCACGTTCTGCTCATTATTTTCTTTGATATCTGCGGTCCGGTGCATCATGTATTCATTCTAAAGGGTCAAATGGTCAACAAGGATTACTATTTGGACGTACTAAGGCGTTTGTGTTACAAAATCCGTCAAAAAAAGACATATTTATGGAAAAACAACTCGTTTATTTTATACGACGATAACGCACCATCGCACAGAGCAAAATATTGAGCAAATCCAAAGCCAAGCACGCAATAAATACAATAGATATATTCATCTGATTTAGCTCCGTGTGACATTTCTTTGTTCCCCAAACTTAAATTACTACTACATGAAACCCGTTTGGGAGTCTATTGAATCCACAAAACTAAATTTGTGGAAGAGCTAAAGGCCATGGCAAAAAGTTCTTCTAAAAAATGTTTTGTAGACTGGAAAAAACGTTGTCATTTGTGTATTGCATCTAATGGAGATTACTTTGAAGACGACAAACTAAATTTTAATGATTAAAATTTGTGTTTTATTTTATAATTTCAAGTACTTTTTTTAACAGAATGTAAATAATATGATTAGGAAATTATATATAGCATGCGTTTAAGTAGGTCATTGCAATAAAATTACATCAATAATATAATTCCACAACTTCCATTTATTTATTTTCTTCCTTCCCTCCCAAAGAGGATTAAAAATAAGTAAACCTCCCATTAAAAATTTTCCGAGATATAGAAGCAGGTCAATACAAACAGACAACGCTCCTTGGTTGGATGTTATTTGTCAACAGTGTTATTAAAAATTATTATCTGGCCAGTGCTGTGCCTGCACATGAGAAGGAGTCCATGATATTAATCAAAATGGACACGTAGCTTTGGATTCCAAGTGGAATAATTTCATTCGTATGCTTTGCTGTGCAGAGCACTTCCTGGACCTTGGAAACAATGTTTTCTGTTTTGAGATACTCATCATATGTAGGATATGTGACGACAAGCCAATCCAACTGGGTGAGTCTCCCTCCGAAGTGGCACTAATGACAGAATGAATACTTTCTATCCTACGGACTCACTCTCGATTTATTGATAAAAAGTGAGTATGTTGCCGACATATACCTGAGCCACTTCTGATGAGAGTGGCTGAAGGGTTATTTAAAAATTCATAATTGGTTTCCTTTTGTCATGTCGTTTTCTAGGTTTAGTCTCTCCATTCTTCTCCGAAAGAGTGTTCAACAGCAAGGTTGTTGGAATAGGGGTATCTTATTAATTTACTAAAAACAGTTTTTAATGAAATATATGCCGGTGTTGGAGGGCCTGAACGCTTCTCATCCGCCTGTGACTCTTTATTATCATTCCAACAAAAATATAAAATATTTTATTACATGTACATTTTATTATATTACGTTGTAAAAAAAAAAAAAGATAATAACATGATAAAAATTTTTTTTTGAGGAAGAAGGAAAAAATATTCAGGTCCCGGACTTTTTATATTGAGGGCTACGCGAATATAACTCAAATTCTACCAATCAACGGTTAAAACACTGATTAAATTAAACGAAACAAAAACATAGATAGTTGACAAGAAAATACATGTAAATTTTTTGTGAAAGTGAGGTGTAGCACCGTGAACTACAAAAATTTATTTTACTAGACAGAAAATTATTAAATTTATAGACAAAACTTCTCACAATAAATATATATATTTATGTATATATAATCCTGCGGACTCCCCTATATGTAAAGTTGATAATATTGTAGAGAAAAACGCGTGCAAGGAGAAGGGGGGAAAGACATATGGTATCATTGTTTAAAATACTGATGTGATTATCATTTGCCTGCTTTATTATGGTTTTTGAGGGTATAACGAAAGTATTTATTAGCAAAATGTTTAATGAAGATATACTACGTATAATTGACTTAGACGTTTTTTATCCGTTACAGTAGATTTGAAAACGTTCCACTCCATGGAATCGTAATTCATTATGAACCTTATTCTCAGAATAATAGCTAATGAAACGACAAAGTAGAGTATTTCGAAATATATTTGAAGTTCCAAGTTTAAAAAAGAAGGCTTTAATTAAATATAATCTACATAATAAAAAATATACCATCATACATTTATGTTAAATATACAAAATTAGACAATTGGAATCATAAAGGGTGATTTTTTAAGAGTTAAGTTTTTCAGTTGGCAGCACTGCTTGATAATGGCGTCCTTACGTCAGCTGTTAAAGTGGAAAGTTTTCAGTATACTCTGCCATTTCATCATGGAAAGACTTACAAATGAGCAACGATTGCAAATTGTTGAAATTTATTATCAAAATTCGTGCTCTGTGAAAAATGTGCATCGTTTGTTACGACCATATTATGGTCGTCATAATCGACCTTGTGAATCGACAATTCGTGCTGTTATCACCAAATTTCGCACGAAATTTACTTTGCTGGACATTAAACCATCGACTCGCATGCGTACAGTGCGTACTGAAGAGAATATTGCAGCCGTAGCATCCAGTGTTAATGAGAATCGTGAAATGTCAATTCGTCGCCGTTCTCAGCAATTGGGCTTGTGTTACTCAACCACATGGAAAATTTTAAGTGTCGATTTGGGTTTGAAAGCCTATAAAATTCAGCTTGTGCAAGAATTGAAGCCTAATGACCTACCACAACGTCTAATGTTTGGTGAATGGGCGTTAGAACAGCTCGATGAAAATCCGCTGTTTTATCGAAAAATTGTGTTCAGCGATGAGGCTCATTTCTGGCTCAACGGATACGTAAATAAGCAAAACTGTCGCATCTGGAGTGATGAACAGCCACATGCTATAAATGAATTACCGATGCATCCCGAAAAATGACAGTTTGGTGTGGTTTATGGGCTGGTGGCATCATCGGTCCATTTTTCTTCAAAGATGATCGTGGAAGAAACGTTACCGTCAACGGCGAACGCTATCGAGCCATGATACACGACTTTTTTTTGCCCCAGTTAGCTGAGTTGAACTTGGTTAACATGTGGTTTCATCAAGACGGCGCCACATGCCACACAGCTCGTGAAACAATGAACATGTTGAAGGATGAATTTGGTGAGCAGCTTATCTCACGAAATGGGCCTGTAAGTTGGCCACCAAGATCGTGCGATTTAACGCCTCTTGATTATTTCTTGTGGGGTTATGTAAAGTCGTTAGTCTATGTGGACAAGCCGAACACGATTGAAGCCTTACAGGATAACATAACACGCGTGATTCGTAGAATACAGCCCGAAATGCTCGAACAAGTGGCGCAAAATTGGACCTTCCGAATGGACCATTTGAAACGGAGCCGCGGACAACATTTAAATGAAGTTATCTTTAAAACGTAAATGGCAAAGGCTAATTTATTGATTTCAATAAAATTTTTGATTCTATGCTGCAAATTTAAGTGTTTTATTCGATTCTTAAAAAAACAACTCTTAAAAAATCACCCTTTATAAGTAACAACAAATAATTATTAATGATACAGTAAATGTCAAAATCATAAAATTAGACAATAAATATACAAATAAAAAAAATGTTAGAAATAAATCCACCTTAAAGATTTAGAGCAAAGCTAATTATGTAGTAATGTCCGACGATATTACTCCTTATTAAGAGCATCAAAAAAGATTTCCCCCATTTATTTATGATAATATAACAACATACTATTGTGATGAAGGATATACGCAATTGCTAATTATAATGCTAGACCCAATGTAACTACCCCAGTTGTTGTGCCCATTTAAACAGTTGTATTTGCCTTTTATGAGTTTTCTGAACACCATTTCTTGGAGCCTATCAACCATAGCTAAGCCTTAAGTGATAAAAAAGTAATATTTATTGACTATGTAATATTGGAAAACCTAATTATAATACCCAAGTGAGGAAACTAGTCTGAGACAAACTAGTTGCGAACCATCCAAAGCTACTTCCCCTGTTGTTGTGACCATTTAAGCAGTTGTTTTTTGCCATTTAATGAGTTGTGTATCATAATTTTTGATATGTTTAGCTAAAATAGAATCATATTATGTAGTTAGATTTAAAAAAAATTGAATACTTACTGTTAGATAGTACAAAATTCAGAGTTCCATTTCGATATTCGTAAATACTTTTTACTGATAACTTGATCGTCATTTGGTGTGGATGACTCAAAACATTTTTATATGTATCTCTATAAATGACATCAGTAACAACATCCTCCATTAATTTAATGATGGTTCCTCGGGAAGGGATATGTTTACCCTTGTATTTCTCCATAAATTTTTTGAACTTAGATAATTAGCAATGGATAAGGGTATATTACATGTAATAAGTATCTTTGTGAGATCAGAGTTAAAGTCTGACTTAATGTATTCATCGTTAACTTGATTTTATAGATGAATCTTGTTATGAGATGAGGATATTCGAGTGGTGTGTAATTCTAGACAGGGGACTAAAGGCACATTTATATCGACAAATCCGACAAACCATCTGTTACTCATCCGGTAAGTATTTTCCAAATTTCTGGGCCTCCATTTTCTGAAATCCAGACAGAAGGAGAAGTTATTTTAGGCATTTTATTCAGTTCTCTATCGACTATCACCATGTAATATTATATTAATATTGAATAATAAAGGCGGGAATGATAACGTTCATGATTGATAGAAGAAGATGTATATTATTTAATCAATGATTCCATAAGTATTTCTTCTCTTCTCCTCGCCAGCTTTTCTATTCTTACCAAAATTATCACCCTTACTCATAGCAAACTTGTTGGGAGTCAGATATTCCAAGATACAGAAGGAAGTCATCAGAGCAAATCATCACTAAATCAAATCATAGAGGAAAGGCACATTTATTTCGACAAATCCGACAAACCATCTGTTTCTCATCTGGTAAGTATTTTCCAAATTCCTGGGCCTCCATTTTCATAAATCCAGACAGAAGGCGACGTCATTTTGGGGATTTTATTCAGTTCTCTATCGACTATCACCATCTCATATTATATTAATATTGAATAATAAAGGCGGAAATAATAACGTTCTTGATTGATAGAAGAAGATGTCTATTATTTTATCAAAGATGCCATGCGTATTTATTCTTTTCTCCTCGCACACTTTTCTATTCTTACCCAAATTATCACCCTTTTCTATAGGAATAGAAGAC
Organism: Lepeophtheirus salmonis; assembly: GCF_016086655.4. Lineage (NCBI taxonomy): Eukaryota > Metazoa > Arthropoda > Copepoda > Siphonostomatoida > Caligidae > Lepeophtheirus > Lepeophtheirus salmonis. The sequence goes on along the minus strand of NC_052142.2, from coordinate 6,260,646 downwards.
GACATATAGTTCTTGCCGTCGCGGGGTATTACTTAGAAACCACGAAATTTATTGTTTTTTCCTATTTCTTGCACAATTTTTTATTTGTTTCCTTTTATCTTTTTTTACATATAGATTATTATCTAGTATATGCGTATATAACAATTAATAAATCATTTAGTATATGAATTCTTGAGGGGGACAAAAAGAAAGAAGAATAAAACTTTCACTAAATTTTTTACCATATAATGATAATGTGATGTACAAAATTACTTAAAGTATTTTAGTTTTACTTTGAAAGAATAGTTTGAATTAATTATATAATAGTAAAAATATAGTATTTAAATTAAACTCATCTGTTTAGTCAAATGAAGTTCGCCATTGTTTTTTCTGTTGTAAACCATGAAAAAAAAATCTTACTATTGCAAAAATATAATAAATGGCCGGAACCCCAGCTTACAGGCAATATATAATAAATATATTTAGTCTGGGTAATGCTTATAGGTACTCAATCTCCTTAGAGCCTAATGGACCGTATTAGCCTGATGCCTCCCTAAGATTAATCCTTAAAATTTATTTTAAATTTAAACATAAGTAGAGAAAAAGTGATAAACGTGAAAGTTATTGATAATATTTCACAGGATATTGTAGAAGATGTAACTACTTCTAGAAAATCATTTAATATTTATGAGGTCAAAAAAAAAAAAGCATATAACTACACATGCAAAATTAATTAAATTCGGGGAATAACTGAGGCCTCTTCTTGTTGTAATCAAGGGATTTATTATGAATTATTTTGAATATAACTATTTTTTAAGGTTTTTTTTACAATATATAATACAAAAAAATACAACTTAAGAATTTGGTTAATTACATTTAGTAAAATTATAAATAAAATAATTTAAAATTAGTTTCCGAAACAAAGACCTCTTAAGTAAAAAAAGGACATTAAAAATAAATACAATAAATAATTATTAAAAAAGTAAGATTTATAAAAATCCCAACAACAAAGAAAAACATAAAATAGCCAAAAAGTTAGAAATCTAAAAATAAGTATGCAGAATTGTCCTATTTTAATGTTTTTGAAGATTTGATAATGATATTTAAAATTTTAATGTATTTTATAAAGATTTCTGGAAAATACCCTCCAATATTCAGCACTTAATTGAACGTCCATGTATTGTCCTTAGGTATTTTTAATTCGAATGTCATGTATCTTGACGCAACCGCAATAAGTATGATTCTTAACTCCATACTATCCATTTGACCCTTCAAGGTCAACTATTTCGCTACATAAGAATTGGAGGTAAATATGCCAAACCGATTGTTTTAAACTTCTTCGAAGGCATTAACTTATTTTTGGGCAGCCCAAAAATAATTATGGGCGAGGTGTTCATAGGACCAAACTTCTATTCAACAATCTTCCTTCATAACAGAAAAAACATACACTCAGCAAAAACATTAGTAAATGAATTGAACACATTACCACAGTATTTGCAGTAATCATTAAATATTATGCAACCCTTAACCACTTCAAATTGGACAGTGAATTTCCGGCTATCGGCAATTCTTTTGGTAGATTTCAGTATCTGGATTTTCCAATTGTCTTGTCATACTTAGAATACAATAGTTTCTTCAAAGTGTGAAGGCTTCGGTTGATATTTTTTTTAATAAAGCCGTTGTTATAGGCCAAGGAGTCAGCAGATACTGTGTTGCTGCTGTCCTTTGCAAAGCATAAACTAGATTCCCTTTTGAGAAAATATCAACACATTTAAGTCCATGAATTGAAATTACGTTATTATCCAACACTTCCCTTTCCATGCTTATGGGATTTTCATGGAAGGGAAAGAAATGCATCCATCCACTTGTGTTATGTATTATCTAGATTAAGGAGTTTGAGTTAAAAACCACATCGTTTATCTACAGAAATCTATAATTTGCGCCAATAAAGGAAGAGAATTGATCCACTTGCGAACTTATCATTTTTGTTCCAAAAAAAAATCAAGTAAAAAATACTACTCGAGGAAATACAAGACTTCCAACCAACATCCGGGTGCAGAATTAAATTAAGAAAAATCTTCGTGTAAACTCATCGCAAAAAAGTAGAAATCATGACAATCCAACTTCGAGTTGCTTCGTGCTTCTTTTTAATGATGGAATGTATGATTTATAAAATAACTTTTCAAGCTATTTTCCCCCTCTGCTTAATCTGACTATCGGAGACAAAGTAGCTTTATCTGAGATCCATGGAATTAATTTTGCGTTATATAAGTCGATCCTATTTTGTAAGTTAAAATTTATCCACTCCGCTAATTTTTTATGGATAAAACTTTAAAGTGAATTCCAGTTTCCTACCGTTACTCCTACTTTATCCCAAGAACTTCTTAACTTTCTCTAATTACGTAACCTCGAGTTTTGGAGTAAGATATCGAAGTCCAATTACAAATCGGTAGTATCTATTTTATAATTGTCGACTGCTAGGCCATACTTTATCTCATACTTCTCGAAAGCAATTTTGACTTTTCTAATGAGTTGCTTCTCCAATTTATCCATTACCATAAGAGTCACATAATCTGCATACAGGTAAATTATTTTTCTGAATTGAATACCATATCTACTATATTTCATTTTAATAGTCTAACTAATTTCTTCAGTTGCCGCAATAAAAAGCAAAGGAGAAACCGGGCATCTCTGTCTGCAACTTCTCTTTAATTCAATTGCTTTATTCTCCAACACATCTATCTTTGTTGCTTAAGTAGAGATTATAAAAAGGATTATGAAACTTTTTAAAGGTCTTAAAACTAAAAACGGGCTTGGTAGAAGCAAATGCTTTTGAAAAATCAATAGCTATAACAACACCATACGTTTGACAAAACGATTCTAGTGCCGCCTGAATTGTCTTAGGTTGACCTAAATAACAAATTATGGATTTGAAACCTTTGATTGGAAGAAATTGAGTTATTTTACACTTAGGCTTTATGCTTAAAGCGAACTTGCCATTATTTAAACCCTTACATCTTCCTGCCTGAAAAAAAGATGGTTTTGAACGATTGAAAATAGTTCAATACTTCTTTAATAATGAATTAAATTCTTCATTTACAACATCTTCATGTGGGAAAGTAATTATAACTTTCTTCTAAAGAATAATTTGATTTCCAGTAGAGTATTTACGTTGATTTTCTTAAGCTTCTTTTGATTCCTCCGTCTTTTTCTGCTACTTTTCTTTTGACAAACTCATTTTTTTTCTTCATAAGCAAAGGCCAAAGCAATGCTGATATCTTTATTAAAAACAATAACAATAATATTTCTATTGCCTGGTATATATGAATTCCTTGAAATAGTATAGAATGTAGAATCTAGCTTAAGAGTCCCAGATATTGTGTTTTCTACTTGCTCTTAAGTATGACGCTTAGTTGAAAAATCACCATTTAATCGTCTTAAGGTCTATTATAATCTTACTTTTAATACCCTTACCGGCTATATCTTTTTAAAGCGTTTTTATAATTATATTGAGGGTGATACCCACTTGAAAATTCATTCATTTTCAGCTATTTATTTCACAATAAATTAGCTGAAAAACTTATAAGAATGTACTAAAACAAATCTGTTTTCCCGTAACTCAAGGAAAAATAAATAAAATAATATCTTCATTTCTCTTACAGGCGCTCTCCCTTATTTCTTATTACTATTACAATATACACACATACCAGGGGCTTCTGCAGAATTGTTTTTTTTTTTTGGGAGGGGGGAAAGAGAGGTTGCTCAATTGAAGAAAAAACGATATTTTCTTTTCTTAGAAAAAAAGCCGATTTTCATTATTATTTTTTTCGAGGGGGGAGGGGGCTAATTTTTCCCATATAAGTTATTTTTTTAAATTTATCCATGTTTTTGTCATGCGGAAGTCCCTGCATACACACCAAGATATTGTCGTTCAAATAGTAATTATCCTGTTTGATATGTGTACACCATGACTTATGAGTGAACCAAAATTAACAACAAACAACGTGTATTATCTGAGCAGCCGTAGTTCTTCTTTAAAAAACAAAAAATAAACGATCTCACAAGGATCCTTGAAGGAGGTTGAACCTTATGATATCACAAAACTCCCAGAATGTCACTTATTTCCAGAATAATCTATTATTACTTCACGGAGAAATAAACAACACGTCCACACTCTATCAAAGTTTACACAACACTCCCTTTATATTTATTTCAAGGGATAATAAACCATTGGGATAGGTGGAGCATAATATTAGCTACTTAATTTTATGCTGTCTTTTCAAATTTTTCCTTGATAAAACGTATTCATCGAAATGACTATTGATGGTTAAAGATTGAAATTCCCACATTAACATTGTTTAAGTGGAATTGTCGCTCTAATTAGGTTAGGCGACGAAAAAAATGTATTTGGGCTTGACTACAAATATTGAGATTATTTCCAAGTTAATGAGTTGAAGCGGTTTGGACTCGAAAATACTTTGTACGTTACTTGACTAGATAAAGAATTTAAAAAAAATCATTATGTATTCTTAATTGTATCCATATAATTAATTGTATTATCTCACCGAACCGGATCTGTTCTATTCATTCTCGTGAAGGAGTTGGAAACATAGGTATGCACTTTGGGATTTGTATTTCCTTTTAGTTTTTTTAATATGACAAATATTTTCAAATATTTCCTTTATACACTTTATTTATATTATATAACTAATAATTAATTATAGCCATAAATTAAATCTATATTTAAAGAATATAGACTCCAATGATTCAAAAGTATATTGGCTATTAAACAAGTTATAATAAAATAATAATGTGTTGGGATCTGCGTCATTCGAAATATTGGATTCGGATTGGGGCATTATATGTACCAACCCTAACCTGGTTTGTATCATCAAATCTTCGTGAGCATTCCCTAATAATAGCGTCATGTTGTCTTAAGACCCATCCAGTATCTGTATGACTTTTTATTATAATCCGTCAGTATATTGAAGTAGATCATATTCTTTAGTATTCCAATTCCTTGTCACTTTGTACCCTCGTCTATATGACCAGATCAGTGCACATTCGCTAATGGTTGGGACTCAATACCTCGCTCGGTAGCCATCAAGATATTGTAGATGCCTTTTACGTGAATGACGGAACCATTTAAGTAGGTTGTCCACTTTAGTTCGTAGTATTTTTATGCAAGCATTTTCCATTATATAAAGATGTAACGGAATTAATCAACATAAAACTTTAATGGCTGCTGTTGGCGTCAACTGCATGGCTCTGGTCATTCCTAAAAGACCTAGTCTTTGTATTTTTCCCATCTAGAGAGCTTATCGACCGATCCTTGCATCAATAATATGAATCATATAGATTGGTATTTCTATAAGATCAATTTCTTCTTGAAAAGAAAGATTTCAGGCAAGTATGGAGATGAGTCCTCCTTTTTGACATCCTTTTGTTGGTATTGCCGATCCAATCTCGCCACCAACCTAACAAAAATAGTTCTATTATTTGTAGATTACTATATGAGCGAGTTGTTGTTTCGTCAACACCATACTTGTGCATGTCATTAATGATGTGATCAAAGTAAACTCTTATCAAAAGCGCCTTCTATATCAAGAAAGGGCACTTAGGCTTCTTGCTTACTACAAAAACTCCTTTATATCAGTCTATCAAACTGCTAATTGTAGTGTCAGTAATCTTTCCTTTTGTAACGGCATATTAGTTTTCAAAACGATATAACATTTCTCATAGATTCTACATTGTATCATACGTTCAAGAATTTTTAGAGCCACACTTCTTAATGTTATTAGTTGGAAGTCTTTTGTGTCGTAGTTGTACTTTTTTGCCTGTTTGGGGATGAATATTACTTTGGCTTCTCTCCAATTTTTTGAGTGTATCCAGTGCTGTAGACTGCATTGTAAGGACCTGTCAAGTGCTCCATCATGCAGTCTGGAATATTTTTGTAAGCTTGTGCGCAAGACTTTGGTCCAGTCCAAGCTTTTTATTCGGTTTTAAGCCGTTTATAGAAATTGTCATAAGTTTAACATCAAAATAACCCGCATAACGTTCCTGCCGTTGTTCACAAATTTGTTATATACAGTTGGCTGCATCACAATCCATCGAATCGGAAAAATGCGTCATGAAAGGAGTTCCAGACTCTTGTTTTCGCTTTCAAGTCGGCAAAATATCAACTCTATGTATTTTGCACTTACCTTCATTAGCCTGGATATTCTAGTGCTAATAAATCCCTCTAAAGGCGTCCCACTTAGCCTTTATTATCATGATTTTGTATATTTTTTGTTTGGCTCTATATTCGAATACCAGTTTTTTTTCGTTCAAGGTAATTCTCTTTGGTCTTTGTTCTCTGAGTTTGTAATTCCACCAAGGATTCCAGATCTTATACTGCAGGAGTCTCTTAAGCATTTTTTTTCAGCATATTTGCAATACCACGGGCTTCTAAATCAATATCATAGGTATATAGAAAATTATATTTCGTGTTCGTCTCGAAATATTCGACTTCATGCGTCAAGCTGATCCAATTTAATTTTTTCAAATTCACACATTCATATCACTGGACATTAATTACAGTGGTTTCAAAGGTCCAAAATCTATGATTAGAGACAGAATAACAAAAAGTCAGTTTTTCACGCTTTTTCATTTTAGGGTATAATTACGATTCAGTACCATATTTCGACATTAAAAACTCTATAGTTGAAAATATGAATGTATACATACATTTCAATATTTGAAAAATGAATTATTCGTTAATTTATATTGATTTCAATTAATATAAGATCCATATAACTACCAAAAAATCTTGTAAAGTTTAGGACTTTACCTAAAAGCTAATATCATTTTTATTTTTCTTCATGTTCCTCATATTCTAATTGAAGTTATAGAATAAACTTTGTTACATTTTTGAAAAAAGGCATATAAAAACGGTAGATTTTTGATTGATTATTGTTCAATTTAGGTCTTTATATTTATCAAGATATTTAAGTATAATAAGCTGGTCCGTTTGCTTGATTATATATTATAATAATATTCCGGGGCGAAAAATTGAAAGGTTTATTATATTTTTTACAAGAATAGTTAAGATGTAAGGGGATTAAACCAAGTTTATAGATGCTTTATATTCAATAAAATTGATTAATTATACTCAAAAGTGATTCATTCAACCACCCCACAAGATTATTATTGTTATATATATTCATGCAACGTAACCAGCTTATTATATTTAATTTTTTTAATAAATATGAAAATTAAATTCACCAAAAATCAATCAAACCGACCTTATTCAAAAGGCAATTTTTAAACAATTGAATTTGAAGGTCAATTCTATAACTTCATCTAGGATTTAAAGCGCTTTAAGAAAAAATAAAAAAAGATACTGGCTTCATAGTAAGGTCTTTCATATTTTTTTTTATGGTTATATGTATTTTTTTATTAATTAAAATCTAGATAAAGTAATAAATAATTCATTTTTCAAATATTGAAATGTTTTTATGAATTTACATTCACTTTAATTTTTATCTATATAGTTCTTACTTGTCGAAATATCGTACTGAATCATAGATTTATCCTAAAAACTTCATTTAAAAAAAAAAGCTTTAAAGGGCAAACATATAGAGTTTGGAGGTTTAATTGTCATTTTTGTGTTCTGCAGCTTAAAAATAAATAATAATTGTGGTCTTCAGCCTCTGTGTAGCAATGTTGTTGTATGGTTCAATTGGTCAGAAATTTTTCCTAACTTGATCTATTAATCTGTAGTCTGATTGATTAAAAATCAAATCAAGATTAACCCTGTGAAAAGGTATATTTAAAAAGTGTTAAATGATTTATATGATACCAATGATTTTTAATTGATTCTGATACAAATATAATCCAAGTCAATGGCATACTTAATATAGAAACATTTTGGTTTATTATGTTATTATTGCAGCTAATGATTTTTATCTAATGAACTCCCTAATTTTATTTACTATTGTTAGAACGAAAATACTAACATTAATGATGAAAAACCACTTTTAATAGCTGTAAATATTTCTGCAAAGGTACCTAAAGATATTCTTATAGGAACGGTTACCGTGGCGAAATTTAAAACGCCAATCTTTATTATTTTGAAGGAGATAATTTTTTAGATTTGAAGGTTATAACATTCTAGTTTTTTAGAAATAAATTGTATATGTATCTATTCCAAAACTATACACGTTGTTTTCGTTTACATATAATAAATGTTAGAAACCCACCTTAAAGAACTGAATGTACGATATTAATAAAGATCATCAGTGGACATTTCACAACTACGAAAGACGGTTAATGTAGTTGATATTTAAACGAAACAATCAAACTTTTTGTTTTATATAGCATTATTTTTATTGTAACAATTTATTTCTAGGTTCAAGCAAATGATCGAGACCTTGGTTTTAATGGTCTTCTATTGTATGTTATATCTTCAGGAGATTATGGCTCTAACTTTAGAATTGATACATATTGTGGTGATCTATACGTCGATGGTAAATTAGATCGTGAAAGTATATCTCTCTATGAGCTTACAATTACAGTTTTCGACCAAGGCTTGCCTCAAAAATCATCATTAATAACTTTATATATTAATGTGGAAGACAATAATGATAATCCACCAATATTTTTCAAATCATCATATTCTTATTTGATTCCTGAAAATGTTAAAGTTGGCTCAATAATTGCTTCTGTAAATGCTAAAGATATAGATGAAGGTCTTAACGGTATAGTTCAATATTCTATTAAGTCCAAAACCAACGATTTTTTAATTAATTCTGATACTGGTATAATCAAAGTCAATAGCATACTTGATAGAGAAAAAATTGAGGTTTATGATATTATCATTGCAGCGAAAGATTCCAATCCAATCAACCCCCTAATATCATTTACTATTGTTAGAATAAAAATACTTGATATTAATGATGAACAACCAATTTTTACAACTGCAAATTATTTTGCAAAGGTACCTGAAGATATTCCCATAGGAACTGTTATCGGGACTGTCAATGCGTATGATCCTGACTTATATGATGGCGGAAAAGTAATGTATCGCTTTGAGGAAGCTACTTCTAAATTTTATGTAGGTCCCGAAAGTGGAGTTATTAAGCTCACTGATAAGTTAAATTTTGAAACAAAGCCTATTTATAACATTTGTATTATAGGCTTTGATCGAGGGTATCCGAGTCTAACAAGTAAAACATATTTTTTGATTGAAGTACAGGATATAAATGAAAATTATAATTCTCCTTTTTTTGATTCCTTCTTCGTATCTGCAACAATTAAAGAAAATGAGACGCCAGGAACGTTTGTCTTCCAAGTACAAGCTAAGGACGCTGATTTTCCTCATACAATAAATTCTCAAATTACTTATTCTATAAGAAATGGCTCTGGCCTAGGAATTTTTAGCATTGATTCAAAAACTGGTTCTATTTATACCTGTACCTCTTTGGATAGAGAAACAAAAAAAGACTATTGGATAACAATCTACGCTCAAGATCAAGGTTTAGTTCCTTTGTATACATCTTTAGATATTTATATCTTAATTCTGAATGTTAATGATAACGTTCCATACAGTAATAATTTTTCTACAGTTGTTAATATACAAGAAAATTCCAGACCATATACGAAGCTTTTGACTATTGAAGCTTTTGACGACGATGAAGAAGATGACTATAGTAAGTTTCAAATAATATCTTTTTACATCATTGGTGAAGATCCCTATTCTTTATTCCAAATAAATTCTACATCTGGTGTAATTACTACTACTCGTCGAATTTTGGATAGAGAAGCGCAAAAAGAGCATATTCTTCAAATCATGATTAGTGACAGCGGAAGTCCTCCACTAAACTCAACTGTAATTGTGATAATAAATGTTACTGACGTGAATGACAATAAACCACAATTTTTAGAAAAATTTTATAATTTGAAAATATTGCCTCCTGTTTTATCTTTCACCTACATCCGTGATAAACATTTTGACTCAAAGGCAATTGGAAATAAATCATTTAGATATATGTCACCTACGCTAGGACAAAGCAATACCGAACTTTATTCGTCACTTTTTAATAAAGAATCATGGAAATTTGATGTAACAAAAGATAACATTGGTCAAATTCGTATTCCATTGTTTAGAGCTATTGCATTTGACCTTGATGGTGATTCAGATATAATTTATTCTGTTAAATCGTCATCTTTTTCAGAAATATTTACAATTGATCAACATAATGGAGTCATTTATGCTACAGAAATTTTGAATCCCGTTGAAAAATTTGATTTAATAGTTCGGGCTCAAGATAAAGATGGGAAATATGGATTAGCTTGGGCCTCCCTTCAAATTTTTGATACTAATTTAAATAAGAACGAGCCCATTTTAATTGAACCTATATCACCTGTTCAAGTTTTAGAATCAGATTCAATTGGGAGACTACTTACAGTGATTCTTGTGCAAGGAAATAATTTGAATTTTTTTTATATTACTTCTGGTGACGATAAAAAATATTTTTATGTAACAGTTGACAAAGGAAGTGTTATTTTAGCTAAACAGCTTAACTATTCAAAGCAAAAATCATTCAACTTAACTATAACAGTTTGGAATGGATATGATGTTCTTGATACTTATTTGAGTATTGAGGTTCTTGAAAATAATGAAAATGGAATTCAATTTGAAAAAGATGAATATAATGTTAGTGTCTCAGAGAATGCTGATATCGGCAGTACAGTCCTTACTGCATTAGATATTAACATTGTTAGTTCATCAAGAAGACCAATCTTTTCATTATATTATACTAAAGATCCTTCAAGCAGAAATAAATTTATTGTAAACCCAGTTAATGGTGCAGTTATTTTAAAAAATACGTTAAATCGAGAAGTTATTGAATATCATTACCTAGTAGTTTCAGTTAAAGATCAAATTAATCCTAGTAAAATGGACTTTACCAAAATCCGAATTTTTGTGATGGATCATAACGATAATTCACCAAAATTCATGGTGGCGAGTTTAACGACAAAATTGTTGGAGAATATTGAAATTGGAGGATTTGTTGCTCAAGTTATTGCTGTTGACAATGATGTGGGATTAAATGGCCAAGTTTTATATACTATTGAGTCGGGAAATGTTGGAAATTCATTCATTATTGACTCCAACATTGGAATAATAAGAGTTTCCAAAAAAATAGATTTAACTGTACAGGGAGAATATATGTTAAATGTTAGAGCTACTGACCAAGGAGAATTCAAACATTCTTCCACTGTCCAAGTACACATTTTAATAATAACTCCAGACAATTATATTTCACCAATAAGGAAAATGTCAGGGTATTCAGTTGAACTCAATGAAAATGAACCCATAGGAACGTACGTTCTTCAAATAAAAGCAGAATCATCTTACCCTCTTAAATATGATATATTACCTGGTTATGAAAATCATCATTTAAAATTCAGTGTTCAACCAAGTACAGGTATCCTCATTACATCTAGTGCTTTAGACTACGAAGATCAGACATTTTATCACATAGTTGTAAGTGTAGAAGATATCTTCGGATTTTGTACAAATGTCACAATGGATATATATATTGTTGATCTAAATGATAATATCCCTTATTTTTTATTCTCTGAATATTACGGATTTATATCAGAAACTGCCTCTGTTCATTCTTTAATATTAACAGAAGATGGTAAACCGTTGCAGATAAGAGCTCAAGATCACGACTCTGGAATTAATTCCTTTATTAAATTTGATATAATGGAAGATATCTACAAAGATGTTTTTTCCGTTGAATCAAATACAGGAGTTGTTCGATCACTTATCAATTTCGACCATGAATTTATAGCTGATTATACATTTAATGTTATTTTGTCAGATTGTGGTAATCCCAGTTTATCGTCAGAGGTATACGCTAGTATTAAAATCCATATAATAGATGAAAACGACACACCACCTATATTTCTTCAATCTACCTATATTTCCCAATTGTCGCTTCCTTTATATTCGGGTGTTAAAGTCATTCAAATACAAGCTCTGGATAGAGATGATGATTCAGAACTTGAATATAAGATAAGTGAAAATAATTCCAATTTTATAATTGACTCTAAAAGTGGAAATATATTTGTCAGAAGTACAATGGGTTTGGATAATTTAGCATCAAAATATGATTTTAAAGCCACAGTATCAGATGGAAAATATAACAATAGTTGTTCAATTATTGTTCACTTTAAAAAATCTGTCAGCTCAGGCTTAGCTTTTGGAAAAACCTCATATAATGGAACTGTAATCGAAAATACAACTAGACCGGATGTTGTATTGATCTTGACTGTATTAGGTACTTCACTAAATGAAAATATTATCTTCAAGATACTTGGTGGTCATAAATATTTTTCTATTGGTCGGACTTCAGGAACAATTAAAACGACGGGTGCTCCATTTGACAGAGAAGTTAAAGATAAATATGAATTTATCGTTGAAGCAAGTAGTGGCGAAAAGAGAAAAAACCCTAGGATAACCCATGTAGATGTTACTATTTATGTGTTGGACTTGAATGACAATGTTCCTTTTTTTGTGAACAAGCCATACTATACTGCTATTCCAAGAAATGCTGCACAGGGATTGACAGTGTTAAAGGTACTTTTTAATATAATTAATTACATATCACTTTTTATTATTTTATTGCTAACATTATGCAACAAAGTGAAGTCCTTGGAGCGCTTGCAGGCTAAAACTCACATTTATTATTGTTATTTAAAGTATAGGCACGAAAATGAGCATTCAAAATTTCAATTTTGATAGGTTTGGCTTTTCAAGCCATTTGTGAAAAAGTTAAACCCAAATATGTATATAGTGTTTATTAACAGTTATTTGTCAGAACTCGCTCGAGAACCTCACTTCTTGATCTGATTACTTATCTGCCTGTTTTTCTTTTCATCCTTCAATGGCGTTACCCTTATTTTAATTAAACATAATATTTCAGATTCTTACATTCAATCATTTGTATTTTTTTTTGTATAATTATTATTTGGAAGTACTCTGTTTTCTGTTTTTAATAACAAACTTTCATGATTTTTGGCTACTTTAATATGTATAAATAAAAATATTCGAACAAAAAAAGAAACTGTGACTGATCGGAAAAGAAGATAGTAAACAGTTATGAGATAGTTTTGTTGGCATTACCAAGCTTACTTCGGATTTTTATTGAAAATCCTTTTTATTAACACCTTATAACATTACAATATAAAAAATTATTAAACTTTAAAAAAAAAAAGTTTCCATTGTATATAAGCGGGTGAATACTAATAAATTAGTTTGAATATGAAGCATCTATAAATTTGGTTTAATCCCATTACATATATATTATTCATTATATATCATATAAACCACTTGAAGAACAAATATAAAAGATATTACTATGTAAGTTCCTTCATTTTTACTCAATTAATTGGTTGTTAAATACAGTTTTTATTAATGGTATTAAAAGATAAAGTAATAAATTATTCCTTTTCAAACGTATTAATTTCTTGTTTACTTTGATTTTTATCTATATAGTTTTTTTCATGTCGAAATATGGCACTGAATAATAATTAAAAACTTGATTTAAACAGAAAGGGTATTAAGGCCAAAACTGTCGAGGTTGAAAGCTTTAATGGTCATTTTTGAGTTTTACGGCTTGGCTTAAATAACTATAATAATTGTGGGTTTTAGAGTCTGTTGCATGGTGTAATTGAGTATATTGTTATTCAATGGAAGGTTTTAATCATCTCAGATTTATTGTGTTTTTATGTTAAGGTATATTTTTTGAGTATTAACTAAGTTAATGTAAATAAAATTGTTATATTACATATTATATAATTCTCCTATTAGATTAGTTATGGGATATATCTTTTGCAATATTTATTCACTCGTATTAATTGTCTTTTAAGTATTCAAAAATGGTATCGAAAGTTTTATTCCAATAATTTAATTAATGATATAATTAATATTTTTTTAAATTCTATTAGATTTTTTATTTTGAAAAAATATCAGTTAAATCTGTATTATTAACTCAAAACAATGATAAGCTAAAACAAACAAAACAGTTCTTATACCTTAAAGCTTGGAGTTTGTAAATTCAAAGTACTGCAGAAGTTAAAATAACTTCAAAAATTTCAGTTCAATTTTTAGCTTGGTTTTAATGGTCAAGGGTACCAGTAATACAATGCATAGTTTACCTAAATCCAAAGTTGGGTCTTGGAATCGAGACTTGTAACTTGAATTGTATTCTAGTAAACATTTTGAAGACTTATGACTTGACTTGATCTCACAATTTACATCTTGAGACTAGAGTTGAAGTCTAAAGCTAAGACTTGTAACTCAACATGGACTTTAAAGTAAAAATACAATCAATTTGTGTTATATATAGACATATTTAATACGTATAAATAAATATGTTGAACATTAAAATCCTATTTAGGATGATCTTATGTATAAGTATTTAAAGTTACCTTTTTTGTATAAAAATAGAAATTACTGATCAATATAGCAATGATAACAGGATGTCGTTGCATATTCATTTATAATATTATTGAATATCATTATATGGCGCAGTGGATAGTTTAAGAAGAAAATACCTTACACCATGACGCCATAGGCACCGAATACTCCTTGGTGAAGAGATCGATGTCGCTACAGACCTTGAGGTACGCGAGAGTATGCAAGACGAAGAGAAGGCCGCCTAGTTAACCACTGTCAGGAAATCCCAAGATGCCAAGAGAAGATCATTCTACATACCAACTTAATATTTATAAAAATTACTTCAAAAAGATAAGTTATGCCCGTTTAAAATCAGCCGGACACTTGAAGCTGTAAAGAGTATAATTAAATATTAATGAAGAAACGGAGGAAATATTCAATTTTTTTAGGTGAACATCATATGACTATAGGAAGGAGGTAGAAGAGTTGATTCAGATGGAAGAAGTCCTCATCGAATTTGAAGCTCAAGTAGATGTTTATTTTGAGAGACCTTCAGAAGATGGATCGTTCAATCAAAGTTAGGAGGCAAAGTCATCCAAATATCCAAACCAAATCGAAGTCGGCATCAAATACTTTGAAATGGATTAAGACATGGGATAATTATGTTCATTTAACCAAACTAAAAGTAAACGCGAGAGAATGGAAAATTGCTATGTTACTCACCCAGGTTCCTTATCAAGATATGGCACATCGTCAAAATTCTATTGGACTCTTCTAGAACCTCAGAGGAAGTTATTGAAGACGTGAATAAATATCAAAAAGCAAAAAAAAAAACAGATTGCAACAGCTAAATACAAATTGATGTGACGTTAGCAAGCAAATTTTTGAAACAATCGACGAATTCTATTTTGAGTTAAAAATTTTAGCAGAGGAGGCCACGACCTATGAAATGAAATCGGAGGATTGGTTGGACACTTCGATTACTTGTGGAGTGAAGGATGAAGATGTTTGCAAAAACGTTTATAAAAAAACTCCTCAGATCAATTTGAAAGACAGCATTAACTTGTGTATGACCATTGAAACGGTCATGATCAATCAAGACAGTTTAACACTAGTATACGACACCCCTTTAACGATAGTGGATATCAAAAATGGTACCAATTTTTTTTTTTTTTAATATTGGTAACTGTTAGTGGTTGATAAAATTAAAAGTAATGTGTTAATTTTTATTTTCTCCGAAGATTTATTATTTATTTAAAAAAATTAACATAACTTTTGTAATAACCCATATAAAGAAATTAGCATTTTTTACAAGTTACAATTGTTTTTTCAGTACCAATACAAGGCTTGCATACGAATCTCTTAGATTTACAACAGGTTTTGCTTGCTGTGATTTTCTTGTACAATTGACTGTACACCAGTTTCTATCTTTAGTTGAATAGTTGATTGTGATTGAAATAATTGATTATTTTCTTCTATATTATCCTTTGATTCATCATCTTCACCAATAAGTTCGGTAATCAAATTATTCAAAAACTGGCGACGAGTTATTTTCTTACCAGTCACTTCTCTGCACAAGATAACAGCATGTATACCAGCAAAATCCAAAATATTATAAAAAACTTGTAAAGGCTATCGGGGAGAGGATATTTTGGTGGAGTAAAGTCTTGTCATTTGATCTAGAATATCAACTCCATACTTTGTTTCATTACAATACTGGATTGATTCTGGTAACCTTTTTCGTACATCTAAAACTTTTACACTTTTGTGAACAGAGCTCAAAATTAAAATATTTTTATTTTTTTCCCCTTGATAAGAAGTCAATGTTTTGCCACTATTTACAAAGATTAAGCTTGAAAATAGTGCTTGTTTTGTAGCTTTTAGTTGAGGATGTATTTCTTTGCGACCACGATTCATAGTTCCTTAAATAGTTGTCCTATTTTTCTGAAGTTCATTTGCAAGAGACAATGACGTAAAGAAATTATATGTTGTAACATTCATCCCTTTACCCAAATATGGTTCCATTAGCTTCATTACGACATATTCTGATAAAGATTTATTTGCTTGGCTTTGAGAATCTTTTCCCAAGTAAGGAAATCAATTTACCAAGTATTTGGACGATGCATCAACTGCTTAGCAAAATTTTATACCAAATTTATCAGGCTTTATAGCCATATATTGGGTAAATGGATATCTAGCCTTTGTTGGGAATAGTTGTTCATCAATGGTAATATTTTCACCTGGCCTGTATGATGACTTACAATTTTCGACTAATCGATCCCATACCATTGAAATCAAGCCAAACTTGTCGTTTTGAAGTCTTTGTGATCTTGTGCAACGAATATCAAAGCGGATATATCTCAATAATTCCTTATTTTTGTCGCGAGGGATAGTATTCCTAAAGAGATTGATCCCCAATTTTCTTGACCACATAACTTCTGTCGGCTGCCTTTGGACAAAGATTCCTCTCGCATATATTATTGCAATCAGTTGGAGTATTTCTCGTTTGCTGGTTGTCCATACATCATTCTTAAGTTTTGAACGAGCCTCAACTATTGTACATTTTACAATGTGATCAATAATATAATGATCGATCAAGAGTTCAAAAGCTGATAATGTTTTATCTGTAATGATGTTACGTTTTGCAAATGATGATGGACTTAAGACTTCCTTCAAAATGTTTTCTTGGCAAAACGGGCTGAAATTTCTCCATTTCCTATTTGTTTGTGCCAGATTGTGTTATCCTTGCCAATATACATTGACTCTTCTAATAAGTCGGTTGATTTCTGTTTCTTAGAGGACGGGAATTGAGTCACTTGATTCCATCCTGGCATTTCTTGAAATGTTAAATATACCAATTAGTTGTTAATAAATACATCTAGTACATAGCAAAACTAATAATGGTATTCAAGAAAATTACTTACCTATAGGCTTGTCAAAAACATCAGAATAGTCATCAAAATCAGAAGAACTTGATTGAGGTGGTTGGACATATTCTTCATCTTTTTCCAATTCGAAATCCTCACCTTCTGAATTGGAGTACAATGTGCACTCAAGATAATGTCTTATTTCTTCAATGGATAATTTTTTCTTTGATATCCTTACATAATAAAAAGTGGAAGCAGAATGGATAGTTCAGAAAAATCTACGTTTATATTTATTATAGAAATGTACACGATTCCTATCTAGAGAAGTGTATTCATGTTTGAACTTGCTTCAGCCTGTTCAAACAGGCTTGAGCCTGTTTATACACAATTATAAAACAAACAAATTATTTGAAATGATTGGGTATCAAATATGATACCCACGTATGTCTAGGTAGTGTTCACTGTACCAACGAAACGAATACTAATTTTAATTTAGTTTTTTGTGATTAATAAAATGAATTAGGAGAATTCATGAACTTATAAACAAATGCAATGAAGAAGTTTCTCACAATATTTTATTGAATCCCAAATGGGTATCAAAAATGATAGCCTCGTCGTTTTAGTATTAAACCATCTAGTTTTGAATGGTGTAAATCGAATTTCGAGATCTGATGATGATAGTAAAGTTCATAGAAGAAGGAGGAATCAAAGTCATGGAGATAACTTTTATGGAAAGTGTAGTTTCAATGCTCCTCAACAATTTAGAAGACCGTACCCTGCAAATGAGGTCGAATCCCAGGACAGCAAAGAAAAAAAGACATTATGCTAGATTATGTAGAGCTATAAATATAAGTTCAGTCTTAATAGTCAATTATGTTCGTGAATGAGAGCTGAACATACTCCCAATATTGAACACCAGAGGAGAGTTCGTCGCTAACAAAATTGTAGTATGTGATATTGTAACAATGGCTTCTATGGTTGGTCTATGAGTTTATAAAGACTTAGACCTACTATCAAGTAAACCAGACAAATTTTCAGCCACCCCAAAAATTGTCCGTGTGAACGGTTCGAGATTGGGAGTCGTAAAGGGTGTTGAGGTGATATTTAGACTGGGAAATCGTTAATACAAGGAGATAGTTTATTTGTCGAAGATATTGGCCAAGATGAGATGTTTATCTCTCAGCATGCATGTATCGGATTGGGAATTTTGTAAAGTTCAATAGAACTTTTGAAAGGAGCAAAGCCGTTTGCACTTCATTAATCGAAACAAATCCCTTTTGGCAACAGGGAACATGTCTAAAGGACTTTGGAGGATATCGTGAAGAACGACGTGATGTAAAATACAGAATGGTGTCATCCAATCGTGCTTGTACCAAACCTTAGTGTCAATATGCAGTTAAAAATTGACTTAACTAAATTGAACTCTCAAGAAAAGAAGATTAGTTCACCACATGAAAAAGCCAAAAGAGGCAGTGTCTGAAATTGACCCTAAATCCAAATATTTTACGAAATTTGCGCAGTGAATGGAATGAAGGAAGCCAAAAGCTCACTACTTTCATAATATCATATGGAAGGTACTTTTTTCAAACAAGCACCGATGAGTTTCATATCCTCTGGTTATGTATACAATTGTAAGTCCGACCAAGCCTGTAAGGAGTTCGTAATACTATTAAAATTGTCGATGATATCCTGGAAGGTTTGAGGAGAACGTTGATAGTGTTCGGAAGATTTTGTTAATATGTCAAGAGTACGGTATTGCCTTAAGCAAAGTGTAGTTCCAATTTGCGTGTGAAGGTATTAATTTTGTCGGCTACAAGATTTGTAACAATGGTATCACGCTGGATGGAAAGGAATTTAAAGGAATCTTTGAATTATCTACACCTACGAAAAAAAGAGTCGAGATTATTTATTGGCTTAGTAAATCAGCTTGCAAGTTTATCATCGAAATTTAGCTTAGTAGCAGAGCCTTTAAGACATCTGATGAAGTCAAAAAATAAATTTTTTGGGGGAAATGGGCATACCAAAGGCCTGAATGAAGTAAAAGACGTTATGATGAATACCCGTGTTCTTGCAACTTTTGATCCAAAGAAGGCCTCGAAACGGATGTTTCAAGGATTGAAGGACTTGGATTCGATTTGCTACAAAAACTTGGTGCAAGATGGAAATTAGTGGAATGCAGTTCGAGATTTGTGAACGACACTAGAGTTAAGATACCCAATGGAAATGCTCGAATCTCTTGCGATCAACTGGACAATAGAAAATTGCCACGTTTACTTTAGTGGATTACCAAAGTTTAAAGTCGTCACCGATCACCAATCACTTCTTACGATATTTAATAAATATCCCCTCATTCAAATTGAAACCCGGAAGGTCCAGAAGATAAGGATTGATCTCCAATATTGCGTGACAAAAGTTGATCTTTAAATCATTTTGTAAAATTGTCCAAGGCTGTTTGGAATGAGTTTACTGTTGACGATTGATATGGCTCAATATAACGAGAATTATTGTTGCAAAGCCATGCCTAAGAGATTTTTTGACAAAACTCCGCTCTGCTCATCAAGGAATTAAGAAAACAATGAGACGCGCAAGAGAATTCATTTACTGGCATAGAATGAATAATGAAATATAAATGAAGATAGAAAAATGTTAGCCGTGCCAAAGTTAAGGAGTAAGCCAATTCCAAGATACCTTAGAGCTGGATTCAGTACCTTCCATGATTTTTCAGTCGATGGATACGGACTTATTTACGTTGAATGGACAATGTTATCTTGTATGTATCGACGCTCTATCAGGTTATACTGTAGTGAAGGAGTATAAGAAGGATCCCTGTACTGACCAAATCATTTGATCATTATCAAGATTGTTAAGAGATTTTCGATATCCATAGAACTTAAGATCAGATCAAGGCATTATGTATGCTGTAAGAAATTTCAAGAGTTTTTGAATAATAATGGAATCGTTTGGTCACTTTCAAGCTCACACTAACCCCAATGTAATGATATAAGTGAGTCTGCCTTGAAGAATATGAAGAAACTTCTTAATAAATGTGGCTCCTGATCGATGCACCCCGAAGAATTCCGTGATGGTTTATTAGATTACATGTATACGCTTCGTCGATGTGTATTTTCATTGAATGAAGTTGTTTAGGGCCAAAATTTATGATCCCCCATCCCAACACACCAATTTACTATGAAGTATACGTTAAATAATGTAGTAAAGTCATTGACAGTGAAGCATTATTATGATAGACGATCAAAAGATTTACCCACACTCAAGGCAGGGAAGAAAGTTTGTGTTCAAAATAGTGTATCATAGATTTGGGATATCATTGCAAAAATGATTATGATTAGTAATAGGAGGTACTAGATTCAGCTCGAAAATGGGAAGATGTATTCGAGAAAAATGAGTTTATCCGCTTATTTCATGTAGGGAAGGGGATTGTTGTATATTGACATATGTAATACGTGTAAATTAACATGTTGAATGTACCCACAATGAATATTTTATATTAATTACTTAAACAAAATACCATTAAACATTATCTTATGTATTGTATTTCAAGTTACCTTTATTATATATATATACTAGCAGCTAATAAGGTGCTCCATGCCAAATTCGCACAAGAACAATAATTTGAAATCCTAAATTAATTTATTTAAAATTTATAAATCAAAGGTTAATTAACCTATATATGATCAGAGTCAATAGCAGCTAATAATCTTTAAAATTCACTCATGCTAAGTATTTTACCTCAATATGCTTATTTAATTTAGCAGCTAATAATGGAATCCATCTTTAAAACTTGCTCATGCTAAAATTTTGCCAAATATTTAACCTAAATACGAAAATTTAATTTAGTTTCTAATAAAACGTTGCAAATATTAGTAATATTTTTCTATTTACGAACTGACCTAAACAGAGTCAATAGCAGCCAATTAAGACTTTTTGCAAATTATTGAACAACTATTCAACCTTAATATGCTAATTTAATTTAGCAGCTTATAATGTGCTCATCTTTAAAATTTGCACATGCAAACAATTTACAATCTTAAATTAATTTAGTCGAAAGTTTAGTTGCAGATTGTACCAATAATATACAAATTAGCTAATAAGTGTCACCATCTTTAACTAAATCGCAAAACAATTTGTAAATATTTGCAATATTATGCTAAATTAATTTAGTCAAAAAAAAAAATCTCATTTATCCTGCTTGAGTTATTGATCGTTGTTTTTTTTAAACACCTTGTGTTCTTTTTATTTTCGGCGTCTTTTCTTATATGTATATATGAAAATGAGTACTTTTAAAAACATATTTTAATGACCATGATTAATATCTGGAAATTGTATTTTTTGTAAGTTTGTAGAATGGGAAAAAATAATAAGGGTATCCCATATCAAACCTCTCCAGCACTTCGTGGGATCTTAAGAGGAGTCTGTCCAAATTAGTAGGTATGCAAGAGTTCTTACTTTTTGCAGCGTAGAGAATAAATAGCACCTTATTATTAAGTATTCTATTTTGAATAAGCCAATAAGGAATTCTAAAGTTTTTATTTGTAGGAGCTGAAAAAATTTTAATCTATCATTTTGTGATCAGAAGAAGGTTAAAAATGTAAGATGCTTGTTTTGTGCAAATCAAGTATCAAGTCCACAGTGATATTTCATGACTAATCTGCGTTAAAATTTCAAATTATATCAACATCGCTAAGTTCTTTTATTACTTCAATTAGTATAATAACATTTTCATATAATAACCAATTAATATGAACATCGAGATCGTCAATTAAAATAATAGGGAATGGATCTATCTTTTGATAGGTCCCCCATAAATTCAAAGATGTGTGTGTTTTTCTATTAGAATGTAAGCGTTTATAATACTTAATTGTGAGCCACTAGAGGAGATTTGGATTTTGTGACATTAAAATTTATTTGTGTACTGTTTTGTGGCATCGAGTATAGTAACAAATTTAATTTCGAGGATGGTATAATAGACAGAAGCTTATACAAGTGGAAGATACTTTAGATCTTGCAAATAAATCATATCAAGTTGTAATGCTTAAGCCCTTTTCAGCGTTGTATGCCTGTTGTTCTGTTCTCTCCCTCCTTTAGTTTTTAAAGAAACTATTATCTTACCCATATTTATATTGAGATCATCTGAATAAGGACTTCGGTTATTCCCTTTTCTGGCTTCCTGTGTTATGGTGTGTGGTGAAATATACTAACTGGTTGTTATAATTATGAAATGTACACAGTCTTAATCGTGTGGTAGGAAGAAGAAGACCCTCCTACCTTCTCTTTTTTTTTTAATATATATATAGGTAATATTGAGTTTATATTAATTAGGTATATTTCTTTGTATATGCTCTCCACATATATTTTCAAATCTATCAAATAAAGCCATTATTAAGGTATAATACACTCTTCTCACTACAATTTATTTGACAAGATTGGATCAATATTGATAAAATCCTGAGGCCAACGTGTTTCGATACCGAACCTGGCTCTTCAACAGCCTCCAAACAATGAATCCATTGGTTACGAACATTTCAGAATTATATATCAAGTGTTTCCCTTGTAAACCCTTTCGCATTGACGGTATACTGGTGTACCGTATTTTGATTCATTTGTAACTGCTTTATTTTTCATGATGTTTAAGATATTTTTTAATTATTAGAAAGAATAATAGTAGATCTGTAAAATTTATAAAAATAACATTTTATCATGAGACTTTATATTCATCCTATATAAGTCTTCAATCTATGTCATTTTTGGGAATTCCATAAGATACATTCTATCTGTCATATGTTTTTCATGTATAGATAATTCAAATTTTTTATTGATTGTTTAATATTTGTATAGTATAAGGAGTAATTTTGCCATGTTTTGATGAAAAATGCAAATGTTATGGAAGTACAAAATTGTTGGGACACTGTTGTCCCTATGGGTTTGAAATGGGTTTTTTCTCTTTTTATTAGATTTTAAAATTTGTTTTTGTCTTTTTAGAGTATTTATATTAAAATAATACATGTGCATACAAATATTTTTATAATTACTTTGTTATTGAATGTAGAATTGTTCATAAATGAAAAAAAGAATAAGATATTTTAACCTTATTAGCAGGACTATTAGTAACCAAATTTATAGTATTTTAGACGAATCAGACAGTGATGAAAAATAAATTGTGAATTCCTTATATGATTATAATAATTTAGTTATAGCTTATGAAGAGGTTACGATAGAAACGAATGCATAATATGCTTCAATAATTCCTGAAGCCAATATACACGTTGTTATTATAATACTTCGAAATTTTCACTATAATTGTTAAGCTCTACAACAAAAGCATGGGGGAATCGATTTCTAGATCAAAGAACTGCTTCATACCACTATGATTCATTGATTAACGAAATTTTTATCTAAGAATCTTCTTCGATCATCTAGATATAGTAGCTATATCGTTTATAACATTGAATATCCAAATAAATTATCAATTATTTACTTCAAAGCTGTAATTGACAAAAGCCTGATTAAATATTATGTAGGGCGTAAGAGAGCAACCCAATCGTCAAGACCAACGAAAAGAAAAAGTCATCTGTTATAATGGACAATCATAGTGGAAATTTACGGGATCTTGAACAAAAAAGAAAAATATTTGCTTATCATTAGAGAATCATTAAAACAATTTATCTACGGATTGAAGCTTCTAAGCAAGGATTTGTGAATTTAAAGTTGTTACAGCAGGGGAAATCCGCGATGACGACAACATACAACGACTTGTGGAAAATTCAACAATAAGTCTAATAAACAGCTTATGATCAGGCCCGTTCTATGGAAGCTGCCAAAAAAAACGTCTAAACATTTACTCTTATTGCACCACTCAATTCAATCACTTTTATAGTTATACTGGAGGCTACCTTAGCTACAGTCGTTTATATTCCTGTAGTTTTAAGAATTGTTGGCGTATAATATGCCCAGCTCGAAATGCTATCTGCAACAAATTTGAGATAGAATTTTATATTGCTAAATCTCATAAGATAGATGTTTCAGCATCATTTATTGCGCCTACTCGGAACCCAGCTACAACATGTCTTAAACCAGCTATATTTGAAATATATATGAATGGGATCCAGTGACGGAATTTATGAATACTGTAAGTTCGGAAGTTTTAATAAGTTACCATTTGGCTTATGAATATAATTGACCAATACGACCCAATTTTCATCATATTTACATGGCTTCGACGTCGCTCATGTCCTTCACTTCTGCAGTTTGTGACAATATATATACAAATGGAAACGTATATTCTACCCGAAAATTATACATTCTTAAAGATATCTGCTGTGAAGCCATTTTGGGACTGGATTTTTGTCTCTTGATTCATCGCAAAAGATGCCTTTCGGAGGCAACTGTCAACTTCTGACTGTGTCTTCCTAGTTATTATTAAGCACCTCCAAACACTTTTCATTTTTACTACCAGGATTGTTACTGAGTCTAGACGTTATTAAAGAGATGATGATCAATTTATGTGTACTGAAGTAGATTGCATGCTATACGAAGATATTATTTCACACAGTCGTTCTCCGTGGAAGGCTCAAGTATTAGTAAGGACAAATGCTGATCATAGAAAGCGCTTGTAATTGACTGTTCCCAGAAAATTAACAAATTTAATCTTATTGATGCATATCCTCTATCTAGAATAGAAGTTCTACTAGATAATTAGCTCAAAATAGGATATTTACTACATTTCATTTGAGAAGTGCTTATCATCAAGTGGTAATCTCTGAAAAAGAAGGTTGTCACACAGCTTTCGAGGCACGACGAATACTATATCAATTCAGACAAATACCTTTCGAAGTAACAAATGGTGTATCGAGCTTATAGGGATTTAATGGCTTTAATTATTTAGAAAGAAAATTTGAAGACAAAAAATACTAACATAGAAGATATGACTTTTTGAGGCCTTCATGGAAAAGAGCTTAATGAAATTTTTTAATCTAATTTGACGATTAATGAAATCAAAAGTAAGTTATCACAAGACTCTATGGAATATCTGGAATTCCGAATTTAAAATGGCATACTGAAACCTGATTCTAAGAGGATACGACCACTGAATTTCTGAACCTTTCGAACAAGTGTCTCTGAAATTAATTATCATTTCTCATTAGTAAATCACTTATTCTCTTACAAAATTACAACGATTATCTGCAGTGATAAAATTTCCGTTAGAATCGTAATCTAAAAAAGCTTTTTGAAGAACATAGTAATTAAATTATAAATTCTGTTATTGCTCCAATCGATGTATCTGGTTATGGAAAGTTATGAGTATGACTAGGCAATTGGAGCTACATTAAGCCAAGAGGGTATACCTGTTGTTGTGGGATTACCCACTATTATTTGGAGCCATTAGACGTTGATTACTTTGCTGTAATAATATAGATATGTACTCGTCCTTTTGTATTTGATGATCTGTGCTTTGCAATACAGTTCCTTTGTTAATATTAATTTGGTTAAATCACTTAACGCAGTCAAGTGATGAGAGGTTTTGAGAGCCTCAATATTCGTGTATACTATTATATTATTTTTTTAATTTATTTTAAAAATATTGTTGATGATTGGACCCTGATTTTACTACCAAAAGTATGAACAAAAATATTCAGGGTAGAAAATAACCATTGAAAGTTGTTCAATAAGTATTTTCTTGAGTACAAATGTCAGTAGATTGTGATTTTTTAAGTTGCAATATGTATTTTGTGTAGTTTAGCCAAGAAATTTGAATAAAAAATTAACACTTTTCGATAAATGACTGGCTATATGGAGCCATATCTACCAATAAGAAAGGCCTACAGGCTTGATTTACTTATAATTTAATAAGCTTTAAATATATACCTAATTTGTACTATTTTTTGTAGAAGAACATTGAAAAAAAACAAAAATATTACACCAACTCCCTAATTTTATTGTCATGTGAAAAAAAATACCGTCTGTCATTAAAATGGGTGTTACATAAAAACGTTAGGAGCTATTTACTTGAAAGTTTAATTGTTTTTACCTAAAATAGTATCCTTTAGGCTAATGTGTTTAATTTTCTCTTATCATGTGTAATATTTCCTATTTAAAAAAAAAAAAAAAAAAAACTATTTTCTCACTTAAAACTTTATGCAAAATTTTGCATTACAGGAGACCATGACAAAAATGCAGAATGAGCTAGCTATATTTGTGAAATTTAATCGATTATGCCCAAGATATACTTCTTTATGAAAATGATAACCAATTTGAATTATAATACTAAATATTTCTGATTTTTTTTATGACGTGATAGAAGCTCGATTTTTGAGCAAAATATCTATGTTTCTGATTTCATGATAATACAGACTCACAGGCCAGCAGCCAATTGATATTAACTAAATCAAGTTTCAATTTGTAACAGAACAACTAAAGGTTCTCAAAACCACAGGTGTTTGACTAATTGATTCATATGTAGAACTTGACAATACTGAATCTATATTATTATTTCCGTCAGATTAGACATACCTTTACAAAAATGAGTATCTCTAAAAAAACAATTGAATCTTTTTTATTTTTGACTTCCGATTTGAATTTTTTTTTATATTTTGGTCTAGAAAACATGTATTACTTATAAGAATTCGAAACTTGATATTTTCCCAGTTTTGGCAGTGAAACCGGGGTCGAATCTCAAACCATGCCTTAATTAGAAAATAAGTGGTCTACTTGCATAAAATATTTATTTAACTGTGCTGGGGGATTGTAGTTACATTTCAATAACTAACTGTGGCTTTAGTCAAATCATCGGGAAAGACATCTAGTGGATGATTCTTCAACTATTAGTTGTCAACGCCAGCCTACAGGTAAGTGCAAGCGGAAAAAATATTTATTGTTATCACGAAACCTTTAGAGAAAAAAGATATTCAAACTGTTATCTACTAATAAAGCATTGCAGTAATTAGTAAGTGAACGATAGTGTCTGCGGCTTCAATTGATATACTTACATACTTTTTATTTTAAAAATTAATAGAAATCAACTTATCTACTTTCCAAAGTATGTTAGGCATTATTGTGCAGCAGTGGGCTGTCAGAACAAAGTAGACAAAGATGTACCCATGTGTGTGAAATTTTACAGCTTTCCAAAGGAGGAAGCCAGAAGGGAAAATGTATTAGGAGGCTGAATAGAAGAGGTTGTCATGGAAATTATATGGCACAGTAAAAGCAATCAGTTATCATTATATGGAGACAATAAGCTACTTGTGATATTCTAGATGGTACTTTAAAAATGGGTTCATTGAATTGTTTACGCACTCATTTAGCACGCATATATTCTTCCTTTATATTATTATTCTTATGTAAACTTTAAAATTTTCCAAAAAAAAAGATATGAAGTGAAGTACAATAATAAAAATAAAAAGGTAGAAATAATATGATGTCCCAAATTATTCAATGTTGTTAACTAACGTAGTTTTATCTCAACTTAGTATTTAAGTTACAGTTTAAAATTTTATGCTCTATCTCTCTTTTTATATTATATATTGCCAATATTTAGAAAATTTATGATTGGAAAACTCTTTCGAAGTTATTATCTGTTAATATGATATTTAATGAAGTCTTTATTATTTATGTACCTATAATGCTATAAATTCAATATACTTTAATTTTACTATAATGTTAAATAATCACATTTTTATGTACATATAATTTTTTGAACATTAAAATTGGTTATTTATTATTTTGTTTAATTTTTTAATTTGATTTCTATCCAAAGGTTTCTGCTGTTGACAATGATAGTGGCTCAAATGGGGTTGTTTACTACCAGTTAACAAAAGGCAATGGTGATATGTTTCAGGTCAATCGTAGTAATGGAAATATATTTCTTCGCAAGTATGTAGAAATGCAGGATGATGAATATTTCTTGACTGTTGCGGCATATGATGGTGGTAATCCGCCTTTAAGTTCTGATGTCTTAGTTGTTATTAAAGTATTGAATGAGGTTATGCCCTTATTTGAAGAACAATTATATCGTAAAACTATTCCTGAGAATTTGAGAGCATTTACACCAATTCTTAGTGTCAATGCAATAACAAATTCATTGTATAATGAAAGTAGAATTGTTTATATTATCGAATCTGGAAATGAGGATGAACTATTTGAGATTGACTTTGATACTGGTGCTGTTATGATTGAGAAAGATTATTTAGATTATGAGACTAAAGCTCACTATCAAATAATCGTTCGAGCCATTGACACATACCATGGGCATTTTGCAAATGCTATAATTTTGTTGGATATAGAGAATATTAATGATTGTATTCCAATGTTTGATAATAGTTCATACTTCATAGAAGTTGAAGAATCGATATCTGTAGGAACTAGTCTCATAACTGTGAGTGCTTTTGATGCAGATAATTATGAATTAAGCTATTACATACATGATAATGTAACATATGAATACTTATTTATTAATGCATCGAGTGGTGAAGTGACTCTTAAAAAACTATTAGATTATGAATTACAAACTGAACATAAGTTCATCTTATCAGTAAGGGACAAGGATGACTTAATCACTTTAACTTCAGATGTTGAATTTTTTGTAAAAATTATTAATATTAACGATAATGCTCCATTTTTTGAAGAAGAAGAATATTTTATGACTTATTGTGGATCAAGAGCTCATCGAGGACAGTTCATAGGTATGGTACGTGCTGTAGATATAGATGGCGATGTTCCACTTAAATATAGTATTGCAGGGGATACAACGCATCAAATAGTTTCCATTGATAATGTTTCTGGTATGGTTTTCATTTCTAAATTACGTCAGTTGAACTCATCAACAGGTACTATTAATGTTACTGTAACAGATGGTGTTTATTCCAACTATGCTATTATATGGATATTGCAATATTGGAGTAATTATGAAACGCTTTCATTTTTAAGGATAACTTATAATTTAGAAGTTGATGAGGATATACCTGAAGGAACACTTATCACAACTATTACAGCATCCGAAAAAAATCGTGTTGTCAATCTTAGATATTCAATTTTATCTGATATTCATAAAAAAATATTTAGGATTGATTCCCAGACAGGAGAGCTGTATACCTTAAAAAAATTTGATAGAGAGCTTGTTGCTTTATATGAAGTATCTATTATGTGTTCTGATACAAGCGGTCGAAATGGATTTACTACACTAAAGTTAGCTCTTCGGGATATTAATGACAACCCTCCTAAGTTTGAACTTTCAGAGTATAAATTTAATATTCATTTAAACGCGAGTGTTGGATATGTTATTTGGTGCATTCGTACATATGATTTAGATATAAATTCCAGCATCGAATATTCTATACACGAGATAAATGAATCTTTGGAAGTAACTTTTCTATTTGGAATCAATAATGATGGAAAATTATTTCTTAAAAATAGATTAATGGATCAAGAAATTAGAACTTATAATTTTTTGGTAACGGTAAGTGATGGTATTCATCAAAATGATGTTCCCATTGAAATCAATGTCATTACGATGGAATTTGGAAACATAAATTTGCAAACTTTTTCTTTTGATTTTAAATACTTTGTCAAGGAATCTGCACCTTTAGGAACAGTTGTGTCTGAGATTAATATTAAAGAAAAAAGCTTATTTCGATACAAACCAGCATTATCTGATTCACAACCAAATTTTTTCGGTATTGATGAGTTCTCTGGAACTATTTTTGTATCTGACAATCTTGACAGAGAATCTAAGCCAATTCATGATATAGTTTTTAATGCTCAGTCAATTTTATTTCCAACTATATCATTATTATATAGAGTTACTATTCAAGTACTTGACGTTAACGATAATCAACCTATATTTACCTCTTATAATTATCAGCTTAGTTTGAATGAAAATGTGTTACCTCGCAGTCCGGTTTTTAAGGTTCAAGCAAACGATGGCGATTTTGGAAAGATTAGTTATCATATAGTCAATGGATCTGATTTTCCTGAATTTAGTTTAGATACTCACACGGGTTGGATATCGACAACAACTGTTAGATTAGATTTTGAATCTAAATCTAAATATACACTGATTATTACCGCCACTGATAGTGCCTCAGAGATAAATAAAATATTTACATCGACATGTACAGTTAGCATTTATATAAAAGATGATAATGATAATCCATCTAATTTCAAAGAAAATGTCTACTTTGCAGCAGTTAATGAAGGAGCCATGCCAGGAACAATCGTTTTTCAAGTAGAAACATTTGACAAAGATTCTAACAATTTGAATAATTTAAATTTTTATATAACTAATGGAGATATTCATGGAATGTTTCGAGTGAGAAAGAATGG
The DNA here is from genome assembly GCF_016086655.4 of Lepeophtheirus salmonis. NCBI lineage: Eukaryota > Metazoa > Arthropoda > Copepoda > Siphonostomatoida > Caligidae > Lepeophtheirus > Lepeophtheirus salmonis. Next base: position 6,230,013 of record NC_052142.2, on the reverse strand, counting down.
AGATATATATGTTTCTAGAAGTTTAAATAAAGAACTTCAATCATTTTATTTATTAGAAATTACAGTATCTGATGGTAAATTTATTTCAAAATGTAATGTATCTATTGAAATTTTGGACGAAAATGATAACCCCCCTATTTGTCCAATTCGTCTTTATCAAGAAATAATATCAGAGGACTCAGAACCTGGTACTTATTTGTTAACAATAGAGTCTTCTGATATGGATGAAGATAGTTTTTATGGACAAAATGTATATTCTTTATCAGGTAAGCATCAAAATTTATTCAATATTGATGCCGTTAGTGGATCTCTTTTTACTTCAAGTACTCTAGACAGAGAGTTTAGTGACTCTTACGATATTAATGTAGTAGTATTTGATAAGTCAAATCCTCAGTGGCGATGCTCATCTCAAGTTAATATAAAACTAAGAGATGTTAATGATAATATTCCTATTTGGTCTTCTTTATCCTACAGAATAGCTTTAAAAGAGAATATACCTGTTGGATTTATCATATGTAAGATAAAAGCAAGAGATAAAGACATTGGTTTTAATCGTAAAATAAATTATAAATTTTTAAATACAAATATACCCTTTCGAATACACCCTGAAAGTGGTATCATTACTTTATCCAAGCCTTTGGATCGTGAAACTATAAAATACTACAATCTAACTTTAGCGGCTGTTGATGAAGGATATCCAAAACAGTTGTCTTCTTCAACTAAGTTTTTAGTTACTATTATTGATTTCAATGACAATCCACCAGTATTTACTTCGAAAAACTATGTTGTTACACTTAATGAAAGTGTTCCGTTAGGTTATGAAATTTTAAACGTTTTGGCATCTTCTAAAGATGAGGGAGATAATGCTAAGGTTACTTATTCATTCATTGGGGGAAATGAGGAGCGTTTCTTCGATATTGATTTAGACTCTGGGATCATTTTTACCAACAAAGTTTTAGATTATGAAAATGTTAAGCATTACTACTTAACGGTGGAAGCAAGAGATCAAGGAAATCCTCCTTTAAGTAATTGGGCTACAGTTAATTTAACTGTATTAGATGTGAATGATAACGCCCCTATTTTTAAAGGACATCTATATTCTTCAGATGTTAATGAGAACATACATTTGGGAAGCCATGTATTACAAGTTTCTGCAAAGGACTTAGATTCAGGAAATAATAGTGTTATAAGCTATGTAATTACTTCAGGGAATGATGATTCTAAATTCGATATAAACCAAGAAACTGGAGTATTATATGTTTTTGATTATCTTGATTTTGAGTTGGAATCATCTTATTTTTTAGAAATATCCGCCTATGATAGAGGATCTCCTACCCTTTCTAATTCTATTTTTGTTGAAATAAATATTTTGGATGAAAATGATAATTCACCAGTTTTTACTGAAGAAAATTACACTCTATTCATTCATGAAGATAAAAAAGTTGGTAGTGAAATTTTAATATTTTTGATTACAGATGCAGATGGAGAAGCAAATACTAGTCCTTTTACGTTCGATTGTCGATCAGGAAATGAAGATGGTTTCTTTAGAATTACTCAAGAAGGCACTTTGGAGATATCAAAACTTCTAAATTTTGAATTGAAAAAAAAAATTATGCTTCAAATAAGAGTATTTGATAATGGATATCCTCCTTTATTCTCGGATTCTTTTGTTACAATCAATGTTGTTGAGGCAAGTAAGTTCCGCCCAACCATTGCACCTTTAGAAATTACCATTAACTCATATGATGATGATTTCAAAGGCGCTAATATTGGAAAAGTGATTGCTATTGATCAAGATCCTTATGATAATTTAACTTATGAATTAGTTACTGATTCTTTCTCTTCATTATTTCGAATTAATAAAAAAGGTGAGTTACATGCTCAAAGTATAGATGTCGGTACATATAATTTAAATATATCTGTATCTGATGGGAAATTTACCTCGTATAATTCAGTTTATATAGTTGTAAATCTTATTGATGATGTTTTATTGAAAAATGCAGTGTCTGTATTAGTAAGCGCATCATCACTAAAAGGATTTTTTACCAGCTATATAAAGCAATTTATTAAAGCATTAAAAGTATCGTTAGGTGGTACAAAAATGGATATTATCATTCTAAGCATTCAAGAATTGGTTAATCTAAAGTATATTCATGAAAAAATTTCAGACAAAATAAATGGAAAGCAAATGAAAGTTCAAGTCTTTTTTGCTGTAAGAAATTTAAATAATAATCAATATGTTAACTCTGAAATAATTTTTAATACATTATCAAAAGACATATTTTTTCTTCATCTCGTGACAGAATTAGGTTTAAATATCGAGTACTATAGAACTGAAGAGTGTTATGGCAATCAAAACTGCTATTGCACCGAAGAAGTTATTGTAATAAGTGATAAAATTATCACAATTTCTACAAGTATTTCTTCATTTGTGTTTCCTTTTCATAAATATCAACAGAAATGTACTTGTCTAAAAAGTTTTAAAAACAAAACTTGTGATTTTAATAATAGTGGTTGCCTTACAAATTCTTGTATAAATTGTAATTTCTTTTGTAAATATGGAGGTAATTTTAATGTACTCTACTGTAATACTGATGAAAAAGATTGTCATAACAATTGTGACAACTGCTCTACGTTCTATTTTAATGGTACATCACAAATTCAATATCGTTCTAGCTTAACGGTTCAAGACCTTTGCAGTTCAGATTTATCATTTAATTTGAAAACGAACAATGAGTCTGGTATCTTAATGTTTGCATTAAGAGGGTCTGAGTATTGCATTTTAGAACTTAGCAACGGTGAATTACAACTAAAAATAAAATTAAAAAATGTAGAATTATTAATTGTTTCTGATAAAAGGAGTTCAATTGTGAATAATGAATGGCATAGAATTGTTTTAGATCAAATTGATAATGTTATTTCTCTTCACATTGATTCTATCAGTTATTCAAATTACACTTCACTATCAAAAAAAGTGAGAATAAAAGATAAAAACAAATATAATGAGACATTGGTTTTTTTTGGATCACAAACGAAACCAAATAATATAGTTGAACCAGGTTTCATTGGTTACTTGAAAGATATTTATTTCCACAAAATGGCCCTGCCATTAAATAAGTCACAAAATCAAAGTGTCTTTAGACTGGTGGCATTAGAGAATATTGACTATGGCTGTCTCTTGAAAAGTGAATCCGTAGTAAAATTATGTGGATCTAATCTTTGTATAAATGAGCGTACTTGCTTCAAAGAGTATACAGAAGAAAAATATTGTAATTGTAATCTTCCAGAAAACTATAGAAATGTAAAAGCTCCTTGTGATTCTTCACCCTGTCTAAATGGAGGAATTTGTACAAACTTACATAATGATTTTCATTGTGAATGCCCTGATAGGCTAAGTAGTAAGCGTTGTACATATGGGAAGCTCTGTAATCCAAATCCATGCTTAAACTCTGGTGTTTGTGAAGAAGGGTACGTTAAACCAATATGTCACTGTAAGGGCTTCCATGGCAAATTTTGCACCATTGATATAAATGAATGCTTGATATATAATCCTTGTATGAATGGTGGTACTTGCGTTAATTCGAAGGGGAGTTTTCATTGTGTATGTCCTTCTAATTCAACTGGACACTATTGTCGAGAAAGTATTCTTTTGGCAAGTTATCCAAATTTTGAAACAACGGAAGAATATTTTTTTAATATTAAAGAAGTTGCTACCATCATCATATTTTTATTTCTGTTCATATTTTTAATTTTCGTATTTATTATGTATTTTATAATGGAGTTGTCCAAACGGAGGGCACCTTCTGATTTTGTGCGGGAGTCTATGGGCTCAAATTTAGACGTTACAGCTATTAATCCAATTCAAAATTGTATTAAAGATATTGAAACAGATCATGATAATTGCACTGAGAGCTCGGTAATACGAGACATTAATATGGAATCAATTAGTCTAGTAAAGAAAAATGATTCAGTATTAAAAGTAGTGTCCCCGACTCTAAATGTAGAAAGCAGAATGTGCTACACAGACACCATTAGGTCTTACAAACAAATATCTGAACAGCTTGGTGGTACAATTCTTAAGTCTTCAACCAAAAAGAATTCTATTTTCTCTAACAGCCATTTTATTGCTCAGCCAACATTAAGCCATATTAAACCTATTTGTTCTGTCGCTCCATCCGTATGTGTAACTTCATCTTTGGAAAAGTTACACTTTGATGAACATTACCATTCAGATTTTGAAACAAATACTCCTGGTAAAAATACGTTTCCTAACAATAGAACATGTTGTAACCTTCTCAACAATTCCCTTATTGATCTTTTAGACTTAAATAAAGATACAACACCAACTGGACACCTAGAAAAAGAAATTGAAACTCTTATTGAGGATGATGAGTCTATTCTGCGTGAAAATTTTAAAATAAGCAAATACAGCAAACTGCCAATAAGGTGTGTAAAGGACAAAAACATATCCAATGCAATATCTTCTAATAACTTATTTTTTTCCAACATAGAAGGTTATTCTGAAAACGATAATGACCCTCGTTTTATTAGTTCTGACTGTCCAGATAAAAATCAGTTAACTTCAGTTCATAGTTATTGTCTCCAAATCAGTAAAAGCTCTCTGGATTATTTATCAGATGTTGAGGAATATGTTTCGGATCCATGTTTCCAACCATTTCAACTAAAAAAGCTTACAAATGATACATTTGATAGCACAACATCAGTTATAAATTCAACAGATTCCAATAGTGTCATTGCAATGCCTCCATCGTTACCAATTTTAGGAGCGAAAAAATATTATCTTCTAAAAAATATTGTAGTTTCTAGTTCTGATGTAACACATACAACTACTTCAAACTCTGATACTGACGTGAATAACATATGTGAAATAGAAGAAAAGGAAGAATGACCATTTTTTTACAGTCATTCGAAATGAAAATCTTTGATTGAGATTCCTTTACAGAAAAAAATAATAATTTGTTTATAGATTTTATGTACTTTTTTACAAAAAATAAAATTGTTTTATTTTAAATATACTTCTAATTATTCTTAATTTAAAATTTCTACCCCCCACCCCCGTTATAAGTATTCTGTTTGAATTAAATGTAATATGTATATATAAAAACAATTTTGAATATTATAATGAATAATATTTTCAATTAGTCATATGAATACATATGTTTTTAGTTATTTTATTTATTTATTTTTGCAGGAAAATCACTAGCGAGGGTGGATTTCTACTTTGTTACAAATTTTAATCAATTTTATTTCAATCATTGATGTAACAAGTATGAAATCTTAATTTAAATTAATAATAAATAAAACCTCTCACATTTAAAAAATCTTATTTTATCTCTTTAATAGATTTTTTGAAGATTAAAAAAAAAGTACTACTTTAAATTTGCTGGCTATTTGTATTTTTCAATTTATCAATTACTTTCATGAAAACGAGTTTTTATATTTGACAGGAATGGTAGAATTAGTGGAAGCAAGAACGCTTATTATGTTTGGCTTGAAATAACTGAATAACTTTGAGTTAATTTTAACTTTCAAGAAATCAATAAACTAATCAACTTCACGTCTAACAACAATTATCTTCCTTGAGTACTTATAAATTATGTACTTGTCTAGTTAGGCTCTTTCAAATTCATAAACTAGTAACAACATTAGTGGCCTAATACGTCATTACGGCTGGGACGAATTTAACTGACAGTGCCCCCTCCCCCACTGAGATAACGTAAAAAGTATTGGACTGTTGGAATAGAATAGACATTCTTCAGTTTGACAACTCAAAAAAAAAAAAATCGGGCAAGTCAACAAAAAACTGATTAGCAACATTTCTAAAGAGTGTTCTTCATGAGTGAAATTCATTTTCTACTACATACAGTTATATACAAAACCAGATTGCACATTTGTAGAGGTGTATTAAATATCTCTTAGAAAGCAGGAGTGGCTTTTTCTAGTTATGAATAGTTATGTAATATGAATAGGCTTTTTAATATTCGAAAGTTGTTTTTATTATTATTTCATTTTTGAGACGAGAACATCTTAGTAAAAATAATAACTAATGCGTTTGCTTATGAAAGACGTAGAGTATCAGTTTGCTCGTTATTTATAAGCATACATTAAAATAATCATATCTACTGGTAAGCTAAAAATAAACCGAAATTTAATTTGATAACTAATAATTTGAAGAATATTTAGAAGAAGAGCAGCTGAGCTGACACGAGTAAGAGCTCACGATATAGATCCTTGATATTACAATATTAAATTACTATGTTCTCTAAATATTGAAATCATATTAGCTTCTTAATATCCAAATTGTTATTACCAAGAATAAGATTCAATTTTATATAGAACGTCAAAGAACAATTCTATCATCGTCAAAACTCCAAAAGAGAGAACCCATACTGTTTTAATGTATATTTGTGATGGATTTTACCGGAGTTTGATTAAAAAATAAATCAAAAGGATGTGCAAATGTAAAAAAATATACTTAAATAAATATTGTAGAAGATAGTAGTCTTCCTTAATGTAAGATCAAATAAATAAACTATTTCTTTTTTAATACAATATAGTAAGTATTTATATTATAGGTAGTTTAATTTTTTAAATGTATTTATTCTAAAGGTGGGTTCATTGAAGTGCTTAGTAATTTAGCAGGAAATGTGATTTTAGCGCTCCATTCCACTAATTTTCGCAGCATTTACTCTTAAAATTGAAATTAATTGCACCATCATGAAAAATCATTTTTGATATTTTTTTCCAGAAAATTTAATGTTGGAAAATTAAAAAAATAAAATCCAAAAACCAAGTTCCCCGTAAATTATAATACTGCGGACGCCTATGGAAGGATTCTGGTTAAAGGACTTTTGATTGCCTTAACGCCCGGACCTGAATCCCGTGGACTATGTGGTTTGGGCACAATTGAGAGGATGGCTTGAGCAGCCTCTAACCCGAATGTGGAGCCCCTGAAGCCTGCAGTGGACAAGGAGTAGGACGACATGTGTGATAACTGTGCCATGCTGGCGGCAAAGGGAGACCATTTTGAGAAATTATATAGTCAATTACATCCTAATTAACAAGTAAAAATTTCAATTCTCTGCCTGTTTTATGTTTGAAAATCTGGGTGAAGTTGTATATGGAGTCAATTACTGCACGATTCCCTGTAGCACACTGTACTTGCCTTGTGATTTTTTGAACTCTTTGCTAATTCGAGAGGTACTTTTAATCGTTCTCTCAATTAAAATACATCCTCAGACCGTAGCTTCGGCGTCACCTCAAAATTGTACTATAATCAGGAAAAAATTGTTTATGTAGAAGATTTAGTGGAAGTTGTATAAAAAGTAGTAAATAAATTTAATTTTATTTCTTCCATAAGAAGAAATGTTCAATAATACAATAGTCAAACACACCAGTCAAAACTGACTGCAGCTGTAAGTTGTTGTTGTTAAATGGACTTTTCGATTATTTGTTTCCCTTGTAACAGAGCCTTATATAGGCTTTATGTAGTCATGTTGAGAGTGAAGTATGTCATTAACTTCATCTGTTCCCCATTGTTAAATTATCTCAAGTAATTTAATCATAAAATTTGAGAGTGTGATTGGCTGGAAAAGATTTTGCCTTGCTTTAATCACTTTCGCCAGGTTTTAGCAGAAAACTCACTTTCATTTCCCACCAACTCCTTGGCGTGTATCCAGTGCTTAAAATGACTATAAAGTTCTGAAATGTATGATATTATATAATTCCTATGTTGTTCTAGAACTACTGGTTTAAATCCATCTGGTCCTGAACTTTTAAGTGCCACTAACGATTTGAAATCAATTATTCTGAGGTACTCAGACCAGTTCTTTTAATATGCAAGAAGGTCGGTGTTTTGTCATTCGTGGACTCACTCCACAATTTAAATAATATATTTTGACGACAATTTCTACTAAATCTTCCACACATTGCACATATTGTTGATTTTGACTAATTGTACAAATATACTGACTTTATGAAACTTTGTGCATCACTTTTACTCCATCAAACGTACTTACAATTTTCTCAATGGCTTATTCTCCCCCTGGCAGGAGCGTCGCATTCTGTTAGTAAATGGATAAGAGACTTTGACCTTTCTATACATAAACTGCATGAGTCCTCCTAGACTAATACCATTTTTCAAAGATACATTTTCATTGGAATGTGGCCAAAAACAAAGCTCACAAAGTTTTGGATAAATGTTCTTTTATGTGATTGCAATTTCCATCCATGATTAGGACTTATAAAGAGCCGTTTCGTTTGACAGCAACTTGAATAATTCTGCAATTCCTTTTCCCACTTGGCGGTTACTAATTTTTTAATTTTTACCTTCAACGTTGTTGTCTGTGGAACTTCTATATGCAATTAATAAGTCATTTGGCACCCAATTTTAGCCAAAGCATCCACAAATTAATTCCCAGTGTTACAGTCATGACCTCTTATTCTTTTTATACTTATTGGTAGTTTAGAAATTACAATTTCTTCTAAAATACGTAGTTGTTGTTCTATGAAGGACCTTCTTTTCCTTTCTAAGCATTCAATAGGTGCCATACTGTCAATGTAAAAAATGACAAGGGATTTGAGGTACTCATCCATATCAGTTAGGGCACTTATTGCTTGATAAATACTTTCCAACTCAGCCTGAAAAACAGTATTTAACTATCTCAGATTTTTTGTCTCCTATGGAAATGCACCATTCATAACCAACTTTGTCTACAATCTTCGATTCATCTGTGAAAACATTCAGCCAATGCGGATCCAAGAGTGTCTCATTTTTTATCAATATAAACGGAGGTAGAGAATAAGCTTTATGAAATGTATTTTCTATGGGGATACTAAATTTGCTGAGGAATACTCTTAATTCAGTTTGGAGTATTTCTGCCGCTCCTTTAGATCTGGAGCGGGTCATCCACGATGTTGGAATATCATCCTTAGTTCTTAGCCTGGTCCTAAGTGCATTCTCTTTTATGATTAAATGTAGCGGTTTCATTTCGAACGTAACTTCCATGGTTTTTGTAGGAGTAGACCTCATTGCTCTACACCTCAAAAGACATGTAAGCCTATTAATTCTCCTGGTCCTTTGTATAAAAAGGTCTACCTCAATAACTTGCCCATACCCCTACTCCATAACAAATAATAGGCTCCAGGCAGGCATTCCGGACCCATTGACTATAATAAGGCCGTAAGCCACCCTTTTTCCCCATCTAATTCCTGACTACAAATAACACTTTTTCGGTATTTTTATAATATATTCAACATGGGCCGCCCATCTCAGTCTGAAGTCTATAATAACTCCAAGATATTTGTATTGCTCTACTCAATAGAATTATTGTTCTCTCATTGATTTGATTTTAATGTTTGGGTATATCACTTTGCAGTCTCGGGGGCATACCGTTCCTTTCGTTTTTCACTCGCTAAATTTATGCGAATTTCAGAGACTTGATGTATCATTTCATTTACTTGTATTTGGATTATATCAGACTGTAGATCCATACCTGTGATAATAAGGGCTATGTTATCAGCAAATCCAATTGATGACACTGGACCTGGCTCAAGTCCAATTCAATGCTGAATTCTACAATTCCATTGAAATGGGGAAAGAATCCCTCCCTGAGGATATCCCTTGGTGGGAGTGAAATACATCTTTATGCCCTGTTGCATACAAACGATTTCCCTACTCTGTAATAATTTTTGTACCATTGAATTATGGAAAAGTCAATACCATTTTGATCCAAAGGTTTTTCAATTATGGCGTATGGGAGATTATCAAATGCTCCTTCAATGTCAAAGAAAACAACAATAGTATGTTTTTTTTTTGTTGAGGACGGCACTCTCTGTTCTATCTACTAGTTTGGCAATAGCAGAATCAGTTGGTTTCCCTCTTAGAAACCCCAACTGATTGGCCATTGGAACCTTTGGTCATAAGGATTTGATATGCCGATAAATGATTATCTCCTTCCCTTTGACTATTGTGTTTGCCAATGCTATGTTTCGAAATGCTTTGGGATTTGAATAATTCTCTTTATTTGGTTTTGTTTAAACCAAAAATTTTGCTTCACTCTATATCTTGGGTACATAAGAAAACTTCAAAGTAATTTTCTGGGCAAGTTCATCATGTCCTGGATTTTTATAATTCTTGAAAGATTTAAAAACTTCTTTCACGAGTACTCCATCAATTTCCTTCAGCCATAATGAGTGGCTCTTTACATTCCTTCAATTTTCTTCATCCAATAATTTTCCCTTCCCTGACTCATGGAGGGTGGCGCTGTTGAAATGACTCAAAATCATTTTTTTTCAGGTTATCGTTGACTTAAACGTTTCCTTCTTAAAAATAAATAAATACATATTGTATAATTATTTCTCCCTTTTTGATGTTGAATTGCAGCTCTTAAGGCTTGCTGGGAATCCAATCTAGTGCATCTTTTACACCAGTGATGACGTTTTTCTACTTCTATCACTCTTCTATACTCTCTTTTAGAACTATAGTAAGCTTCTCTATAATCTGCACATTGTGTCTTTTTTACTTTTCTTTCAGCTTTCTTAACCTTTCTTCTCAATTTACTCAGCTCCTTGCTCCACCATGGCACAGATTTGCGTTGAATTTTCGTTTTGAAAGGGGCCACTGTTTCAAATGTAATCTTTAAGGAATTTATGTGATCATAGGGGAGCTTTTCAATGTAATTCAGATTAAGTTCACTTTCCTGATCAGTTAAACCATAATCTCTTGGAGGACATAGTTTTATTACAAATTCTGACCATATAACAGCTTCTAAATTTCTCAAGAGTATAGGCTCATTTTGTAAGTCCAATTTATACATAGTATCTGTAGTCAGACATTGTAGGATTATGAGAAACTCTCCATTGTGATACATATGGGAACATTAAGTGATTTGTAAAGGTTACATCGATTATGGATGATCCTACTCCACCAATGAATGTTGACCTTTTTTGCTCATTACAGATATTCATTTGTTTTGAAGTACATATCTCCTCAATTGTTTACCTCTCTTGTAGGCGTTTTCTGGCCCTCATAAAGAACTATGGGCATTTGTGTCTATTCCCAATAATAGTAGTATTTTACTATTTTTACATGCCATCACCAACTTTTCTCGTTCGGGGAAGGTACATGCATGAGTGATATCTGAATTAAAATGACATTATGGTGTGAAGATATTATAATAATCCTCAACTTGTTACAAAAAGTTTTTTCTTAATGATGGTTCAGTTAATAAAGCTATTTTAATATTATGTTCACTTAGCATTTTCATGAGTTTGTAGGCTGTCCGACTCATCTTCCCGAGATTGATCTGCACATAGTTTAAAGTTGCAAATTGTGCATTTTTCATTATTGTTAATTGGAGTGTTCAGATGCCGGTGGACTGGATTCTCTTGACCGCTTCTGATCTCTTTCTTCGGGGTATTCCAAGTTTCTTTTGGTATTGTTGTTCTACTGAGTGCAATTTGTCTTTCCTTCATAACCAATTTCCAATCATCTCTTCATTGAATTTTCTTTCTTTCCTTTGCTCCTCCGTTTTCATTATTTTCTCCTCGTCGTCTTCCCACTTATTCCTTTTTCGAGGTTTATATTTTAAAAGGTTTTTTTCTATATAGGGGGTTCTGCCAATTGTGTTATGATTTTGGAAGATATAATATGACTTATTTCAAATAACACTAAAGGAGAGTTAAATAATTAAAATACCTTACTTACTTCGTGAACCTCATAAGAAAACTTAGTTATTTATATATTTTAGATATATTAACATTAAGATCTTTTCAATTTTTTCCCTTAAATTGGCAAATATGATAGAGGCAATGAATTCTTAGATCCAAGAATTCATTGATAGAGGATATGATGAAAAATCAAAAACTAATTATTATCACTTTACCCGTGGTAATAGATCACTATTATATTGATTAATTAAAGTATTATAAGGTATATTTGTGATAGTAAGCCAAATAAGTATGGATAAATTAAAAACCCAAGTAAAAAATAATAAACTATCTTAAAAAATATAAATTAGAAATTTGAATAAAAGTTATATGGAGATTATAAGACAAATAAAAATTACCAATGTTACGATACATAAATTATTAATCTTTATTAATAAAGCAAAGTTTGTCTTTATGTCTGTATATAGGAAAACGAGTAAATAGGTACACTGTATATAATACTCCCTGATGTAAATCATATGAATATTTTGATATAAGAAATAATAATATAATCGTATTAATGAAAGATTGCAGGGCTGTGCCAATGCGTTCTTATACATTAAGAGCACTACTTTTGTCTGTTTTTGTTATTGGTCTCTTATGTATAGTGATATAAATTGTTTGTAATTTGTAGCTGGTCCTTTTTTTGGAATTGGTAATCTAAAGAATGAATTTTCTTATCTTTAGCAGTTTATTATTATTCAACTCTTGAGAAGTGAAATCCCTTTTCTACTATTTTCAATTTTATCCAAGACCTGGTTGAAAATTCGTGTGTGCTCATAAAAGGCGTAGTTTAAACTTGAAGATTTGTTGCAGATTTATAATTGTAAGTCTTTGTTGGACTCAGAGTAGAATTGAAGATCAACATCGGACTAATTTTGAAAATGTGCTATTTTGTCCCCTTCTCCCCCTCCCTTGTTACAGCTGATTGTAGCTGCTCTCCTCTAGAAAAAATCTTCAAATAGTCAGAATTACTATGTTGGATTTAATATGACCAAAATACACACGATCTTTATCATTACTTAATGGCTATAAAAAAAGGAAATGTGAACTTTAAAAAAAATATGAAGTCTTCATTTCTTCACAAAAGCTGGATTTAATTGTAAATTAGCTCGATTTTATCTTCAGTATTATCCAAAACTATTGTACAATCTACATAATATATGTGTTTCATTGTAAATGATATCGGTTTAATTGCTAAACTTTCTATTTAAAAAAATGAATTGTTTAAGATATGAATTATTTAAGTTGTAATTTACTGCATTTTTTTTTAATAAAATGAAATATTATAAAATCAAATTAATAATCATTGTGGAATAGTTAAATAAATATATTTATCATTGGTTATCTCTATAAATACTAATCAATACACAAAGTAATTATAAGAACTATTAATAATACAAATACACTTTGATACAATTACATATATACATATAAAATATAAATAAATATCAAGACTAAGACATAAGATTTTTTAGTTTTTTTGAAGATTATACGGATTGAGATTTTGTGTTTCTGTTTTTGACAAAGTCATTGGAAAAAGATTGAAGAAAATGGAACATGTTCGAATAAAAAAAGTTCCAATATAATAGTTATGATGATAGCATTATTTTGTTCACTTCGAAAGACATATGTCAATAAAACATATATATTACTACATAATAGTTAAATTACATCACTGGGCTTACGGAGTAAACCTCTATTGATGATGTTAATATTTTTTTAATCTTCTTGTTCAGGTCCATTATCTTCAATCTGAACACTTAAATCTCCATTAACTGACAAAAATGATGAACAACAATCCTTTTCCAAATTTTTAAGCAGAGAATAGTAGCAATATCCACTAAGATAATATATTATTCCTTTATGTCCAGCAGAAGATTGTAAATCCAGAAAACAGTCCAAAGGGATCAATGATATTTTGATCCTTTTTTATGATAAAATTTGTCTTCTGATTTTTAAATGACTTAATTTGTTTTTAGTATCAAGGATATGCAAGCTTTTTACTCCGCTTCCAAAAAATGACTATTACTGATTAAATAATTGTCTCCTTCTAATTGGGTATACCCTTCAAATCTCCTCTCGATGGGATCAGAGTTAATTTTCTTAGAAGAACAAATTGTGCATCTTTTCCAACCAAAAAATAGGCCGAAAGTTCACTTAATCCAATCGATGTCTAATATGCAGCGTAAAATGTGTCCAACGTAAGTCCTATCCAACCTCTCTCCTTTGTTGGTAATTCTCAATTTTTTAAACAAGAAACAAATAATTTAAAAAAAAATAATTTGCTCTCGATTGTCCTTTTTGATACTCTTTAAAGAATCATCTCTTTTGGAGACATGAGTCACTACACTACATTTTCAAAATTCTCAAAAACCTCTGTTGCAGGTTATTTACAAAAGGATTTAAAATATATTCACAGGAAGTTCCGTTTCCAAATTCATCTCGAAAAAACTTTCTATTAGCCGGATGAGCATCCACTATAGTTGCAACCGTCTCAAAGCCAATTTTTGTAACAACCCTGAGCACTTTCATACAGTATTTTTTATAATATACGGACTAAATTTGGTGATAGGAATCATAGCGGCCATATTATTGTACCGGGCTAGAACACTTTTTATCATGAAGCACAATAATGTTTATGAATATTCTCCACTCTTTTCACAGACGAAACATTTTCCTCCGAAAACTCAACTCTTTAATTTGAGTAAACTTCATCAATTATAATATATATATATCCGTCGTTCGAATCCAAAGTCTTCATTCTTAAAGATAAGTAGTCAATCATCGAATTGTTCACTCCCCCTGTGAATTCAAATATGCTTGTCAATCTCTTTAAATAGTTAACAGTAAGTAGTTGGATTAATCCTGATTTGCGAATTAAGTTGTTGAGAGCTGGACTCGTACTTTGTAACAAAATAGATATTCCAAGAAGCTTAGGCGAATACGTCTTTCCTTTAAGATGTTGTAAATGCAAATCAAGTTGTTGATTAATGAATTCCAGATGATCATTTGATATGGATTCTTCTTCTTCTAGTGATGATTGTATTAGTTTACTTGACATAGTAATATTAGATGATTGTGATGTAACATGTTTTTTTATTTTAATGCAAGCATGTTATGGATTTTTGAAAAATTGAGAACACTCTCCGATGCACAAACATGATTGACTTCTTCCTTTGAAACTAGGAGCTCATTCGAAAATATATAAAACGATAGTTTTTTATATATTTTGATTCCACAACTTAATCCATTTGCCCACTTTTAAAGATTTTTGGTGAAATTGAGGTCTGGAGACTGGGCAGGCAACTCCATTACCTTAATGTGCTTCTTCTTTTTCAGTCAGTCCTTTGTTGTCATGGTCGTAAGTTTAGGTTATTACCTTGCTAGAAGATCCATTTTCAGTTACCGACCCTGAGGTAAGGAGGTTGTTGCCCAAAATTTCCCTGAGGATGGTCCATCCTCCCTTTGCTATGGTGAAATTGAAATCTCCCCTTCGCAGAGAAACACAAAGAAAAAAACAAAGAAAAACAAATTTTATTAATTGATTTTACGCGCCTTGCTAATTTGCAAAATCGTGAATGATCTTATCAAAATCAATTTTTCCACAAGACCACGCTCTATAGAAAGTATTTCCAAATCAGTCAACCTTGTTTGACTCATTGTTGACCAGAAGTAATTCTTAATGAGTTTTAGTTTAGAAAACGACCGTTCGCAGCTAGCAACACAAATTGGACGAGTTAAAAAGATTCTTAAAAGTATATTTATATATGGCACTGAATCAATAAGATTATATTTTTGAATAAACTAAAGAAGTTGTGAAGCCCTTCAATTTCTTCAATATCAGTATCTGCAAAATGCTCATCAAGAGCATCTAAATTACAACAATTTGGACAGTATGAGACATATATATTTCTTTGCAATATTATGTAGGATTTCGAATCTAGAGGATGTTTCTCCAACTAGTGTATTTTATCTCTTACAACATTTATCTTCTTAGATCAGTGTCATAACTTGGAGCCTCATCGACACATCCATGGCATCTCATTCTTTTCTTTTTGCGAATTCGACGCTCTTTGCTCATTTGTATATCGGAGTTAATTTCTGTTGAATACGGCAACGCATCTTTCCCTATTTTGTCTCGATTTTGAAGTAAAGAAGCATTCAAGGCTGATTATTTCAAGGCATATTGTTGTAGGTCCAATCCTGTCGTTTGGAGGAACTTTTGAGTGTCATTAATTTCACGATGTTTATCAGATATTGTTTTCCATTTCAATAACTATTCTCAGAATGAAATTAGATACTATATTTATATTCTTTGATCGTTAGAAATTGGTTTTCTAATGCTACCCTTTAATTTTATAAGAGAATGTTTCTATGTAACTTAGCAATTCTCCGTTATTTTTTACCATAATGATTTATGATAATTACTTGATTAGGTAATCTATCCGTGTATTTGATGCACATGCTTATTTTCTTTTCAGAGATAGGTTTAATGTCCTGTAATCTTGCAGTAAAAGTATTTTTATCAATTTTCAAAAGATGGAAGACAAAATTTCGACGTCATAAAATATTATTGTAAACTTTTTGAAAATATGCAATGGGTCAAATTTGAATATTTTTCCCCTCATCATTTTAAAAAGGATTTTTAATATAAGGTGCTTGAATTGGTAATTATACGAATATATATATAATATTATCTCCTTCTATTTAAAATTTTTTGTATGACAACTTGTAAAATATCAAAAAGTGTGCATACTCCTTCTCTAGAACACTCCCCGTTTGTGACTCTTAAAAATTAAAGAGAAGCAAGACTTCAAGAGTTTCTTTTACACATCACGAGGCGGATAAGTATCTACTTCTTTGTCGTCGTTTGGGATTCAAGATGCCAAATTTTTTGCTCTGAAACAACATATGTATTTACTTAAGTGTGTTGGAGGACATTCCCATTCTTGTGGAAGGACTTTTAAGGGAAGAAGGTGAATAACACCATACTGATTCCTCATGAGTTTGAAATGGCCTTTCTGACTCCAGGATTAATATGACGTTTTTAATTGACATAATACGAGGGATTGACAAAAGAATATACTAATTAAAAAAACTGAACATGTATTTACGATATCGAGCACGCTGAGGTTTTGAGGAAGAGTTGCAAAAGGGCATGAGCAAACTAAAAAATGTACATTATCCGCCAGGATGTGACTAACTGTTGCTTGGGCTAATATGAGACTGGATTGCTAAAGGCCACTAGTATCTTTTAAGATTACGTCAACTGTTGCCTGATACCAGTGTATTTTTTTGCTATTTTAATTCTATTTCATCTTTACAAATTGAAATATTGCGGTATTTCTAAGTTATAATAAGATAGTTATTAATTATAATTACAACTTCTATCAATAAATTCCTTGATAAGGAAGGGAAGACTCTTGCAACCATTCCAAACCAAGTCTACCAAGTAGGATTCATTTTCATTTCATGGAGGAAATTTGACGACACTGTTTAATTATAAGCTCATCCCAGTAATGGGAAAACATTGTATCGCGTCTGAATTTTTCAGGTACAGGAACAAGGAACTTTCATTTCAACTACCGAAAAACATGATTGACAATAATCATATAAATGGGTGTAATATTTTATTGAACGTACTGGACTATTTGAATTACTATTCTACTTCCGATTTTGTTTCTGAAAATTCAACTAAAACCAATGTTGAAGATGAAATAGAATCAGTTATTAAGCGTCTCCAAAACCTCAATCCTCATTTCACAATTATCCCTCCTTCTAAAAGATTCTTCACATAGGAGGTTCACCACATGGATGTATGAGTTGTCTCTGTTATAGAATAGTTTTTCAACGGCTTTATGCAGAGAGCTCCGCAAAGAAGCCCTTAGTTTGTTTCATTAGTCAACAATAGCTGCACTTAGGCATTATGGAGAAATAAATTGTAAAAAAGATTGGCTTGTCACGGCGGACTTATTGGAAGTATTTTGCATGTGATGGATTATTGTAAATACACAATTCCCAAGAATTGGAACTTACCAAGAGAAATGAATGGAAAAAACCAATTACCGTGGACTGCTCTCACCTTCACTCTTTAAAAGATTTCTCATGTTGGCTTGATGAATGCGAAAGACTCAGAAACAAAGTAACAAGTCTAACCAATGATATATTTTTAGAAGCTAAGCAAACATCAACTGGACTATATAAGATACTTCCAAAAATTACTGGATGAGGTCGATATCAACCATTTTTGTTGGACTTATCATTACTTACTTGCTCTTATGGTTTTCAAACTTTTACAAATTTAAAAACAACCGGGCAATATTTAATCACATAAACTATTTTTAAACATCATATTTATGCTTCAGGCTTTGCCGAAGTAGAATTTGAAAATAATCATACTTTTAATCAATATGTTCTAAATAAAGCATCTAAAATTTTCAACTGTATAGCAAAAAATACTTCTCTGAGGTAAATTATAAAATTCATAAGAACAAGAAAAGAATTGGATATCAATATAATAAATCAAAAGAGATAAAAAAACTTAACAGTGAGTAAGCAGGAAGCCTTTAGTATCTTCAATGCTTCATATAATATGTATTGCTTGTTAATGTTTAAACGCAATGGAAACATAAGTGGTTCTAATAAAAAATGTATTTCGAATCCGAAGCAAAAAGTGTATTTATTTAAGTAAGTAAATATAATCTACAACAAGGGTAGACAACTCTTTATAGACTAATATTACAATATTCTAATAAGGGATGAAATAAACTTAAATCAAATAATTTGGTATTAGCCACAACCAATGTATTCTAAAATAAATCATTGCATTTAAACTCCTAACTTAATCAAAACAATTATAAGGTAAGTAAATACTATATAAATAAATGGAAATTTATTTCAGAATACAAAAATATATTTAAAAGAACCATATGGATATCATCATGTATATATTAAATATGAACATAAAAAAAGAAAAGTCGAAGTGATAAGTATGAGTCCTTAGAATTTAATTCAAAAAGTGTTAGAAAATTTACAACAAAATATTAAAACATAGTTATATATTTCCAATGTATAAGAGATCAGATTGCTCCGATAAACATACTAGTATTTAAATTTATATAAATTGTATGAACAAAAATTCTTTAAAGATGTTGACCGTTGTTGTGTTTATTTATTGATGCAAGAAAGTAATAATTCCTCAATAAAATTGTCTTGACTTTCATGAGAAGAAATGTTGGTCACTTTACTCAACTACGTGTAAATGAGTAAGTCATGAATGCACTATATTCGTATTATTTTGAAACACCTTGATCCAAAAGGATGATAGCTCTTCGTGAGTCAGCCCTTGCTCACTAAAGAAACAAATTCCGAGATTGAACTTATTTGATATTAGCATCGAAAAGATAAAAGACAGTCCACACTCATCTAGAAAATCTTTCCGAAGAAAAGAAAAAATCATTTTCTTGTTGCCTAACCCTGATAATTGGAAAAATGTTTTAGAGAAGAAAGTGGTGATGGTAGATTTGATCAAACTTGATTTTTCTGTAATGTGTACTCTTAAATAATTTCGTTTTAAAAGTAATATTTGTTAAATTTTTAAAGTCCAGCGGAAGAACTTGACATTGCTTGGAAATCCGAATTACTTAGCCGTCTAAAAACTTTTATTTTTCTACATATTCTCATAAATATATTAATAAGAATCAGTGCCACTTAAAACATAACATTTATAAGTTATAACCAGACTATAGTAAAATATTGATGTGTTGACTATATGAATTGTTGAAATACGCGTATGATCACGATTCTTATAAGTTAACTAATTTTTAGATTAATCTGTGGAACATAAATTACGAAAACAATTTTTAAATGGTGAGTTTCAATAGTTCGTTAATAAAATAAAATTTTTTTTTAGACAGACGAGTTATTTAACGAGAAAAAATTGCTACGCCGAGTAACGAGTATTCATTCGAGTAACGAATATTCAGGCAAGTAACGAGTATTTAAGCGAGTAACGAGTAAACCTAATTATTCCTTTAGGATTTTTTTTTTAAAACTCAAAAATAATCGTGCAGCAAAATTCAGCTCTTGGCACATCACTAATAATATTTTTCAGATTATCAGCATATACTTTTTATTAAAATGTTTGCTCACGAAGATTTCTACAATTTTGTCATTCCTAGCTAGGGATATGAAAATCTTATAGCTAGCTGTAAGCTAAGCTTAATTTGATCTGGGAAAAAGGTAAGGGGAGAAGAAAAGAAGCAGAAAAAGGAGAGGAAGGAAAAAAGACTAAGGATAATGTATTTGGGAAAGTGGCTTTAGAATCGGAATCGGAGTTGGGGAATTTCTACTGGCGATTGGGATTGAGATAAGTGGAAATGTGTTCAAATGGTAATAGAGGGGTTAGCGGTACTCTTGGATCAGGGGACACGTCTTTGTGGCTTCATAACAAACTTGGAACTTCGAATGACTCATGGACGGGTGGATCCATCGTGTCTCAGTTGAGTTCAGAGACTTTTGTCAAGATTCACAACTGTTTCCAGGTGAGAGAGAAAGACATGTGTTTGTGCTTTGGTCTTTTTTCACACAAGACTCAAGCTTCTCGTTGTCTCCTAGGATCTACAGCCACAAGTGAAGTTGAAGCTTCTTCTCTCACTCTTCCACATCCCCAAGCGGAACTTGGAGTCCTGGAAAGAGTCTCTGGCACTCATTCTAGGCGAGGGCAAGGAGGATTCAGAGCCTTGGGTCTGCATGCTCGCGGAAATCATGCAAACATATCCTACGACTGGTAAGAATCTATCTTATTCTAAAAAAACCTTTTTTCGCTCAGTTCCACCATTCAACAACTAACATTTCTATTGGATAGAATATCTCATTTCTATTAATTACGTATATTTAATTTAACCCAATTTTATAATTAAACAATTATATTATGTACATTATATTTCTTGAACGAAGAGGTATCGGACAATGGAAGAAATCGGACATGGCTATAGTGCATTTTCACTCATGACATTTATTGCATCATAATTGAAGGAGACTCCATCTCAGGGGGTTCATAGTCGATATTTTTACTTCATAAAATTGACAAATTTTCCAACAAAGCTTGATGAAACTTCATCCTATGGCTTTGACAATAAATAAAAAACACTTAACACTTGCATTGCATACATCTTCAAGTTTTTTATTTTTTATAAAAAATAACATTTAACTAATTGAAATATTATTTTACGAAATTTAATGTGGATGACATGAACCATCTATGTGATGTTGTTGGTCGAAAATCATGCTGTAGAACTAAAGAAGCTGAAAAAAGGAAGTACAAATTTCTGTGGAAAAATTATTACTCCGTTGCTATCGAATAAATATCGAAAATATTGGCTGAATTGAAATCAGAAGGAAACGTTAGATTAAATAACTTAAATATTTTGCCTTGCTATCTTTTTTTTTTTAATCGTTTATCATACTAGGGTCTGATATATAATAAAACTAAGGGTAAAGTCTTCATAAGACAGTACATTTTTTATTTGTGGGTCCATTTTAACATTCAGAAGTTTCTCTATTTTCCCTGATATTATAAAAGAAGGGTTTTTATTGTTGAAAAAACTTGTTTGTTTAGGACCTCGTTTTGGATTACATGAACAATGCTGACGTCACATGAAAATGCTTTATTACACTTAATCGAGTACACTTAAAATGAATGACACTTTGAAGTGCATAAATCATTTTTTTTACCATATTTGGTATCTAGTAAAATATCATGATATGAATAAGCCCTTCCGTTTTTATCCAGTATCTCTAACTTTCATCGATCAGGTACGTTTTTTTTAATTAAAAATCGACATTCTTAAGTAATCCGATTCAATTCGTAATTGAAATAGCTAATAATGTATTAGTCATAGTCTAATTTGCATGATTTAAAGTATTTCATCAACATGTAAAATTTATTTTTGAATTTGTTAGACTTTGGGCAGTGCAATGTCCGAATGACTCAAGTATGTTTGTAATGAAAAAAATATCATTTAAAATTAGAAAAGGAAAAACGGTTGATGTGTTTTCTATTTCTTCCATTTTGTTCATTATTTAATAGGTCATCGATGTGTTAACTTCTCCCTCTGAAGTATGGATTTCCGCATATCTTTCCTATTTATAGTTTTAAAAATGTATAATAAAATAAATATATATGAATATAATTAAAATTACAATATTTTCCCTTTAATGCTATTTTAAATGTCGATGGTTCTCCTCTTTATAGTAACAATTCATTTTCTCCCGCAAAATCATATAGCAGACAATTAATATTAACTATGGTCTTTATTCAGGTGTACCATATGTCTCGCTCCAGGCTATTCCTCGTCCTTTTTTTTTTTTTTTTTTTTTTTTCATTACAAACATGTCAATTCTACTCATTATGTATACTTAAATTTTAGAAAAAAGTAAAAATATCGTTTAAATTTAATTGCTCATTTACTGTTCTCATAGTGAGGATTATAATTAAGCCAAGGACATAAAGCTGTAAAAAAAAAGAACTGTCCTTATACAAAAACACCCTAGTCCCTTTTCCTAACCTTGGGGTTTTTTTTATGGACATATTTACTAATTCCAAATAAAGGGATCTATAGGAGAAACAGAGCACGGTATTTAAGCAAAATTAAGTACAGATATATTTAGATATTAAAGCACTACATTGAGTATTCATTGGAGAGATAATGCATATCAAGCGAATCTATTTCCAATCCAGCAGTGCTTATGCATTAATTATAATTATTCAATATGTTAGTGAAGGTCGGTTCATTCAAAGTTAAAATAAATACAAGGTTAGATCATCATGTAATCGGAGTTGCTAGAATTTTCAATTTGATGTATCTTATCAACTGCTGGGTAAGACAGACAGATTTTGACCTCATAGAGCAGTGGTCTCCAACACATCGCTACCAGTAGGTAAGGCGAAAATAAAAAAATATGTAACATGATCAGTGCTCTCTAGGCGCTCAGTGAAGAACGGTCATTGTACTTTCAGCAAGTGAAAAATAGAAGATTTGTGCTCCTCCTCTCTTATTCAAAGATGTTTGATAGTCTCACAGGTGCAACCAGAAAAAAAGGTTGGAGACCCCTGTCATAAAGTATAACAAAGGTACTCTAACAGTAATAGTCAAAACAGGCGATATATAGCTCCTCTCGGTAACAGTTATACTTTTTAACGTCACTATTAAAAAGCGTGTTGAAATTCAAAAATCAATCGGAAAAGCGTTATGGCATAACCTAGGACTACATAAATTTGTACATGTAGTCAAAGAAATATAACCTTGAATTTCAGGTTACCTCCACCTGAGTTCTTAATTCATCCAAGAAGCGATCATTTCTTCTGTTCAGAACAGAGTCTACTGATAAAATCTTGATATCGGAGTAAATCTTGTGCGTGGAGGAGATCGCACACCCTCTGACGTTTTGCTTGTTGCTGGGATATTATTGATTGAATATAAACAAAATAAACACCAAATTGTAGCTTTTTGTCGGTTCTTTCGAATGGTGCCAAGTATAAGATTGACACTGTTAGAACTGATGCTAGAGGGCCTTGAATATGATTCTAATTTTTGAATCCTCACCCTGTATAAACAAATATTTATAAATAAGTTCGAGAATACATTTATTATGGAACTTGGCTGATACCTTGAGTTGTTTCTAGTCACGGGAAATAGCTCATTTCCATTTTTTGAGGAGTTCTTTGTTCTTTAAAAATCAATGTACTTTTAGTTTCGTATTTTATCGATTTCTTTATTTAAAGCATATCATGTTTTGCAATTAGGAACAGCACACACCTTATTTTACCCATATCTATTATGTAGAACTAAACATGGATATTTATTTCATATTTGCTATTGCTTAATTTAATGTAACAATGAGTTTCTTAGTTCAAATAGTCTGCTTGAAACCAAATTATTCGATAACATACTTCTTTAAATTTAAAAACTGTTTAC
Source organism: Lepeophtheirus salmonis (assembly GCF_016086655.4). NCBI lineage: Eukaryota > Metazoa > Arthropoda > Copepoda > Siphonostomatoida > Caligidae > Lepeophtheirus > Lepeophtheirus salmonis. The sequence goes on along the minus strand of NC_052142.2, from coordinate 6,206,302 downwards.
CTATTTACTAATAAACAATCATCATTATTCATTTCCAATGGTTTGAGAAACGAACATCACACTCTTTATGTATTAAAATTAAGATGGAAGAAGAAGACGCCGCACCGCTTTTTCTTTATTTCCTGAATTATTCGGTCTTGTCCAGTCATTTAAGAAGGCCTTGCCTCCATGTTCAGTTAATTTAATTATCGTATATTTTGGATAATTTGATCTCTTTCTACTTGATTTAGATTAAATTTTTGATGAGGTTTAAAATTGTTCGGATTTTTCTAATTGTCCCTTGTTTTATTAACACTTAAGTGAAAATGACTTCTTATGTCAATTTATAGGAAACAGTTCTAAGCATTCTCGTGAAGAAATTCAATCATTTTAAAAATGATTTAGTTGGGCTATTCCAATTGTGCATGGGATGAGATATCTTTTTAACATTATTGATAGGAGAAAGCAGTGACAATGATGAGTTCTCCTCACTGAAACAACTACTCTTGTTATCACTATTGAATTTCAAATGAGTATTATTTTAGCAATTCAAAGTCCTTTCTATTGTAACATTCACTTTAAGGAGACAGTTTGTCTCTGAAGAATAGGTATGTATGTGCAATAATACTACACAACAATATTTTTGCCTACCGGTTAAAACCTATTTTCATTTTTGGTATTTAAGCCATACAATATAAAAATGATTGTTAAACCCTTCAACTGCAATGGGTCTGGACTTTAAAACGTTATATTTAATTACATTTTTGGAGTACAATTTCAATTTTGAGCCATATTTCAAAATAAAATGACTATAGTTAAAAAATTAAATGTTAAAATAAATGATAAAAACATTCTAGCGTTTGACAAATAAGTTAGTTATTAAGTTATATTGAATAGAGTTCCTAGGAAATTTGTTTAATCATCTTTCTTAATCCATTACAGGCGATAAAGCTTCAAAATTGATTTTGCCAATTTTTTGTAAGAACTTAAACATACTCATATTCTAAGTTGTACAAAAAATTAGAGTGGAATCACTTTTTTTAGACCTATAACTGCAAAAGGGCATAATGACCATCATAGGAAATTCCGTCTTTTTGTTTAAAAAAAAGAAATTAATTCCGTTTCATTCATCCTTTTTAACTTTTAAATATTCATAATCTTGTCATTATGTATTTGTTTCATTTATCATATTTATCAAAATAAAATATTTTATTATTCCAAATGACTTAATTATAAGTTTTGATAAAGATATTTAATTATGCAATGCAGAGTTTGTATTTTATTAGTTTGCTATTTATCCAGAGTAGTTCATTTTTTGAAAAAATTTAAAAAAAAATCTCCTTTCATAATTTTATCAAATGACCTTTTTTGGAAAATACATCTTTAGCAAATTTTATTATGTTTTCTCATTAAAATCCTAGAGCGATAATTTTTCAAAAATATTAATTGAAATGAGAATGAGTAGTGGGCTGAACTTAAACATTACGTGGGAAGCAATGTGGACCGGTCCCTTTGTTGGCCATCCCTTATCTTAACGTTCGCAAGCCGATATAAAAAAAGTAAAGTGCTGTTGTGAGTTAAATTCTTATCCGATTTTATTAAAATTTTCACAACAAATCAAAATTATAACATAAATTTGACTTTCAATTAATAAAATTGCAGTTAGCGATTCACCACACTAGAAGCGTCCCACAAGATAAAATACGGAACACCTTCTTTATCCTAGCTCTCAGGGATCGTTTTGCGCTATGGGGACCTTCATTGAAAACCTATTTAACATTGCCCCAGAAAAAAATGTCTTAAGGGTTCAATTTTGGTGAGTTAGGAGGGCCAAGAACTCGGCGGGTCGTACATTGCAATATCAGAAGCAAGAAAGTCGAGTGTTCTTTGTCTGCTATGACAGTATGCCCTGTCGTACTGTCAGATTCAATGTCGGTCTTTCATGATACTTCAGAAAGACTTTGGGTGCGCAGAGCACTTATGAAGACCTTGGAATCGACTTACAGACCCTGTTTGTAGATAAAGGGTGGTATAACGCGCCCCTCACTGTTAACAACGTAAAATCCATAACTTGTTTGGTGTACTTGGCGTTCTTGATTATAAGGACATTTTGCCAACCATCTTATGTTCCCCTAGTTATGCTTCTGGGTTTGACAGATATGTTTCTCATCCGAGAAGAACCAGCCTATATTTTTCACTTGAGGCTTCTGTTTTAGCTTTATCCCTTGCGACTTGCGTGGTTGTGGTACCGTAGGTTTTCATTGATGACTAAATGGGTTGTTTAATAGGACATTACGTCGATGATGTCAGAGATCGTAATTATGGATTGACTGAGATTCATCTCAATCTTTTTCTTAATTTTTCTCAACAAAATTGGACCTCAGAGGATTTTGGGCGCTTTGGGGTCAGCAGGCTTCTTGGAAATAATTGTTAGTGGGTCCTTATTATCACGTTTTTTGAAATTTAAGACAAATCGAGTTGTGCACCCGACCTCTTTAGACAAAAATACGTTGTCTAATTTACCATTTAAATTGCATAAAATACACAAAAGGGCACTTGATTTGAAAGCTGTTCAAATGGAAAAATCGTTCTTTCTTTTTAAAATGAAGAAGTAGAATTTGAAGCCATTTTTTTAATATTTGGAAATAGGAAGAAATCACTGGGAGCTATGTCATAGGAATATGGTGGGTGGGGAGGCATTTTGTAGCCTATATTCACCATCTTGCTCATTCTAATGGCTGAAGAATTGACATAAACATTGTTGTGATGGAAAAAAAAAGTCTTGCTTAAATAAGACCACTTTCCTTTTTATTTAACTAGTCCAAGAATAAATTGTAAAACTATATATTTATTGCCTTCTCTTGTGCGCCTCAGGAAAATGTGTCATTACTTTTCCTGTTGATGTAACCGTATTGGATTTCATGGGAGCACTGTTTCTACTTTTCACCTACTGTTTACACTGTATTTTGTTGCTGCAGAGTGAACATGGATCAATGTTTTATTTACAATAATAAAACTAGACAAATACTCCTTTTATTTTAGCTTAAATAACCGAAAATTAGCTTTAGAGACTATTACTCTCACTTTTTGGAGCAATTGTCAACTAACTCATGACTAAAGTTGATAATTCTGTAGAGAAAAACGTGTGCAAGGAGAAGGGGAGGAGAAAGACTTATGGTATCATTTTTGAAAATACTGATGTGATTATCAGCTGCCTACTTTATTATGATTCTTGAGGGCATAACGAAAGTATTTGTTAGCAAAATGTTTAATGAAGATATACTACGTATAATTGACTTAGTCGTTTTTTATCCGTTACAGTAGATTTGAAAACGTCACACTCTATGAAATTCATTATGAACCATATTCTCAGAATAATAACTAATGAAACGACAAAGTAGAGTATTTCGAAATATATTTGAAGTTCCAAGTTTAAAAAGAAGGCTTAAATTAAATATAATCTATATACTAAAAAATAAACTGTCATACATTTATGTTAAATATACAAAATTAAACAATTGTAATCATATAACCAATAATAACAAGAAATCATAAATACAGAATATTGAAATAATAGATTGATCCAAATAATATTTCTTGTTCTGACATGAATTCAGTTAAATATGTCGTAACTTTAAGTCACAAAGCACAAACCAGACGTGGAGCTTAATCGAAAAGATAATCACCCCTTTTTCTTCTTGTGGAAGTTGCTATATACAATTGTGCACAAGATAGATATATCTCTACCGATGAGATCTAAATAATTATTAATAATAAAGTAAATCATAAAATTAGACAATAAATATACTAATAAAAAATGTTAGAATTAAATCCATCGTACAGATTTATTGAAAAAGCTAATTATGTAGTTATGTCCGGCGATATTACTCCTTATTAAGGGCATTTTAAAAAATTCCCCCCCCTTATTTATGCTTGTGTAACAACATAATATTGTCATGAAGGATACGTACAATTGCTAATTATAATGTTACACCGAATGTGACTACTCCCGTTTTTGTGACCATTTAAGCAGTTGTTTTTACCTTTTGAGTTTTCTGAACATCATTTCTTTGGGCTTATCAACCATAGCTACTCCTTAAGCGATAAAAAAGTAATATTTATTGACTATGTAATATTGGAAAACCTAATTATCATACCCAAGACTTTAAATGAAGAAAGTAGTGTCAGATAAACTAGTTGCGAACCATCCAAAGCTACTACTCTCGTTGTTGTGACCATTTAAGCACTTTTTTTTTGCCATTTAATGAGTTTTGCATCATAATTCTTGATAATTTTGGCTAAAATAGAATCATATTTTATGATTAGAACTGTTCGATGTTACAACATTCAGAGTTCCATTTCATACATTGGTGTAGATGCCTCTTAACATGCTGAAAATTATCTTAACTTCACAATTTACAATGAGTGTATTTCTATAAATGACATCATCACCAACATCCTCCACTAATTAATTATGGTTCCTCGGGAAGGGAAGAATTTACCTGTGCATTTCTCCATAATTTTTTTTAACGTAGGATAATTAGCAATGGATAAGGTTATATTACATGCAATAAGCATCTTTGTGAGATCAAGGTTAAAGTCTGACTTGATGTATTCATCGTTAACTTGATTTTATATATGAATATCCATACTCTTGTTATGAGATGAGGATAATGAGTGTCGTGTAATTCTAGACAGGAGACTAAATACACGTTTATATCGATAAATCCGACAAGCCATCTTTTTCTCATCCGGTAAGTATTTTCGAAATTCCTGGGCCTCCATTTTCAGAAGTCCAGACCGAAGGCAACGTTATTTTAGGCATTTTATTCAGTTCTCTATCGACTATCAGCGTCTAATACTATATTAATATTGAATAATAAAGGCGGGAATGATAATGTTCTTCATAGAAGAAGATGTATGTTATTTAATCAATGATGTCATAAGTATTTCTTTCTTCTCCTCGCACGCTTTTGTATTCTTACCAAAATTATCAACCTTACGCGTGACCCATCCGTCTGAAAGCTGATTCATATGCTAATGATTATGCAAGACGTTTGAAACTTGTTCATAATTAGAACTTCACATTATATGTTATCTTTCTAATAGTCCCATTTGAATGCCTGTAAAATCAACAATATTTAAAACTTCAACATCTGAATTTTCCTTAAACGTTCTATACTATGATATCATTGTTTCATTCAATATTATCTTACTTCTCCTCTACTATCGTAGATGAATAAAGAGGAGTTCCCTACTCAAGAATGAAAGAATATTGACAATACTTTAAACTGTTATCATGATTTTTTCATTCTTTATGGGGGAATATGTTAGTATAAAGTAACTACGTCTGAGTGTGACCATGAAAATGTAGATTAACAATTATGGTTTCTTTTTGGAGTTCTAAGTGTAGTCATTGTTGGACTGAAAGTAGAATTGAGGATGGGCATCGTAAAAAAGTCTTGCCAATGTCCTTGCTGGATACAGGGATGGGATCTGTGTTTATTTCCGTCCTCTTAAAAGTTACTTGCAGCTAATCTAATGAGAGCTATGCTGCTCTCCCGTAAAGTATTCTTCCAATTGTCAGGGTTACCAGTTTAATTTTTGTTTTCTTCTTATACGGGAAGGTAAGATTTTTAATTATACAAATATTCCTTTCTTATCCAACTTTCTTAGCTAAAATTCTTTTGAATTCACCAACTTCTTTAAAAACCTTGTCCATTCATTTGAGGGAGTGTCATGTTAGCAATATTCATTTGAACCAAGGTTAATAGAAATACAAAGTTAGACCATCATGTAATCCGGCTTGCTAGAATTTTCAATTTTATGTATCGTACCGACTGCGTGGCAAGATAGAGAGATTTTGACAGAAGACGCAGCCACTTATAGTCTATAACGTCACTATTGGTTAATATTTTTTAATTTGATTTATCTTAAAGCCTGCTTGGCAAGAAAAATAGATTTTGAGAAAACATGCAACCACTCATATACTATGACCTCTATTTTTAAAAGTGTGGTGGAAGTTAAATTGAGAATATATGGGTAGTAGAATTAATTTAAAATTTCTTCTTGAAATACAAAAGTAAATACTTATATTTCACAGTATTAATTATTTACTAACTGTATCCAGTAATATCAAAAAAAAATCTTGGAAAATCCATGGAATGAGAAACCCTATTGTATACGGACGATAGATTTAAACATTACATGGTTTTATTTAGTAAAAAGTAATATCACATACTCTTTTCAGCATCATTATAGAGAGCTTTTTATTGTGGTTGTCATAGTAATTCTATAAATATATATATACTTATTGTACCGTGTGGTCAATCGAAATCTGAATACTTACTTATTCAATAATTAATTAAGCTTGAGTATTTGAAATTAATTCATATTTCAAAATATTAAAGCTTAATTAATTAGTTACAAAACAAAACAAATCTTAGCTCTCTAGCTTACGTACAAATCGAGAATGTTACACATGAATGTGATCGACGGATTTCCATCGGGGCAATCCAATCTCTGTCTAGAGGACCAACGTCTACGTTGTCAGCAAAGTCTGAAACGTGGGAGAGGAAGAAATGCTCTGTCTAAAGGGCCAAACTGTACCCAGATGAGTTAAGAAAACAGCCCATGCAAGGAATTTCGAGGTTTCACACTAGAATGGCAGAGAGCTTTCAAAAAAGTGGGTGGAAAGAGCCTTGCGAGGGGAGGGGCAACTTGTGACATCAGCAATGAAAGAACCCTATATCCTCTGTTGCACTTTTGGCCCGCCTACAGCACTGATGCCAACCCTGCAGTGTCCGTCATCTAAACACTGAAGCCGTCAAAGCCACTTTCAGCCACAAATGGACGCCATGACAGCACTACATCCACAGTGTGTGCCAGGTCTTCCGCTCCTTCCTGGAAGCTATCTTTGCCGCTAAGGGCGCTTTATTGATGAATAATAGAGTTCCAGACACACATCTATTTATAGTATTAATTTTATTGAAATTTAATTTTTAATTAATAAATTACATCTTGTTGAAGTTTAAAATTCAAAGTTTTTAGATTTTACTGCTCCACTAGGTATATGTGTCGAAGTTATCCTCATTGTTGAGATATTGCTTCAATAGATTGAGAGCGTTCTGTTCAATTTGACTCTAAATATGAAAAATTAATTTAAATTTCGGTAGCTCAAAATGTTTAACGATAAAAAAATGCTCGCTTCCTCCATGCTCAGATACCTACAACTTATAATTGTTGTTGTCTTATTCGATTTCTATTTGTTCAGGTTTTATTCTTGTTCATCTTCCTGAGATCATTTATAACACATAATAGTTTCTTCTGGATTGATTGAAATATATATAAATTTATTTTCTTGCTCCTGCTCTTTTTTGATTTTATTTATTTTAAATTTATGTATTTTGATTGCAAATGTTGTAACAGTAATTTTTATTTATTGATTGATATCTACTATATTAGGTTTCTACTGAATTTATGTAATTATAATCCGAAAGATCAAAAATTCCAGTTACATGATTCAAAATATACCTTTTATTACATCAATATCTACGAAAATATAACATGTGATTCACTATAAATAACAACTTATTTCATTGTTTTTAATGATAAGCTATTTTCCATCAATTAGACATCTATATTATATTCGTGAAAGCCAGAGGGATACCCAACATTAGTTAATTGATCCACTTAATGCTATAATTCAATAAATGCTCCTACAATTAACATGGTGTGGAAGCAAAATTTAGAATTTAGCATAACTTTTATTTTCCGGAAGAATGTGGGATGTAGAAACGATTTTAGCGACAAATGACTTATAAAAGTTATAAAGTAATGATTAAGGGAGAGCTTTAATTTAATTTGTTCCCCTATTGTGTAAATGACAGCCTCTACATGGGTTTTATTGTTCAAGCAGCTGTTAATGATGGGAGGAATGACATAAGATGAGGAAAATATTTCTGACTCTCAAGGCCATCACCTGAGCCGGTTGTTTTGTCTTCTGACCTCCTGATCTTTTGTATTGATTTCGATAGGTATAATTAAGTTCTTTTGTTAACTACAGCTTCCTTGGTGATAATTTTGACAGTGGGGCCATGGTGCTTCTGGTAGGTTAGAACATTTTGGCCCCTTTTCAACCTTCTGGTCTTAATGTCATCTGTCAAAATATGTTTGACAGTTCTTGGACCTGGTGTGGAAAAAGTAATAATACCTCATATTAAGCTATTTTTCAATATTGTTGATTGATTAAATCATAAAGGTGTGATTATTTTTGAAAAAATGGGCTTATTAACTTTTCATTGATGTGTATAATGTAAACAATCAGTTCATACTCGTCATAATAGAAGCAAGAATACTATTTTCAATTTAATTTGTGTCGGGACGACCTCATCCAACATCATTAAGACCCTCAAAGTCTACGATATTTGACATCTGAAATCCAACATGACTTAAATGTAGTAGATTCTTACCCGCCTCGTGATTTTGGAAGGAATAAGGCCTGTAGAATTTCCGGTGTTCAAAAAAAGTATTTCTGTACATTTACGTGTGATCTATAAAATTATCAGAAGTTAGAAAAAATAATCAATAATCAATAGTTATCAATCTTTGAGTAACTAAATGACAAGGTGAACTTGTGAGGTTTTGTAGATGTTGATCATCTTTATAGTATAATAATTCATTAGTTGTGACATGTTTAAAGACCTTAATTTTGTGTTAATTTTTATCAATCAAAGAAGAATATCCAAGATCATACAATTCAAGATAATTTTTTTTTTTTAATTTTCCCCGTTTCTAAGGACTGATCCATAAGAAAAGGAACTTCTTAGAGACAAAACCACTTAAAGAAGGTCCTTCTTTCAAGAGGTTTCTAGAGCCCCTAATTTACAATTGCATGCCTTTTCCCATAAATTGCAAACCATTTCTCGTCTACACCTCCAAGAAATTGTTAATTGACATAGTTAATAACTTTTTAAAAAAAACTGAGTAAAAATGCTGTCGATCAGTTTTTATTTATTTATAAAGAATATTGAAAGATACAAATTGCATTGTCTCTCGATACGTAAAGCTATGCCATGTAAACTCGTTTTATTCTTATGACAAATCTGTTTTAATAAAAATCTGAGGATACAAATATGGTGAACTATTATTTTTGAAAGATCATTGGTGGCCAATTAAAGGCACATTAATCAATTAAAAAATTTATAACTAAATTATTCAAAAGCATCTTTTTGAAAAGGCATTTAAAAAAAAAAATTGAAATATAAAGTATATTCTATAACTTCCTCTAGATATAATGAGTATTCTTAATTAACTTATCCCATCCTACGAATTTGTACATAAATTCCATAATTGACCAAAAGTATGTCTACACTATTAGGTTGTTAATATTTATCAAGTATTTAAATAAAATTGGAATTTATCAAAAACATGAATTTTATAAAAGATTTTTTTTTATAGATGAAGCACGAGATATAATAACTCCAGTATATTCGAATTTATTTAAATAAATATTCTATTGAATAACTGGAAAGTAAAGTCTTAGTAAAACTGGAAACTATCTTTGAGGGGAGTGTTAACCCTCTATCACAAAAAATTATTTTCGAATAAGATTTTTAAATTTTCAAAAACACGTGCTCACCAATTGAATGATTACACTATGTAACAAATGAAGGTCTTTGAGCACCCGTAGGGTTAAACCCACAATTATTATTGTTACTTAAGGCGTAGAATACGAATATGTCAATTAACACTTTCAACGGATATCGGTTTGGCCTTCAAAGTCTTTTTGAAAAAAATCAATTTTTTAGAGTATAGCTACAATTCAGTGCCATATTTCGAAATCAAAGAACTAAATAGATGAGAATAAAAGTAATTATAATTGTATACAAACATTTCAGCATTTAAAAAAATAGTTATACATTACTTTATCTTCATTATAATTAATAAATAAAAAGTTGTATCTTTTGTTAGGATTTTTACTAAAATAATTAATGATAATTTTATCATCAGCGACTCATTTTTATCCGAAATATTATTTCAAACTATATTCAACGCTACATAACCAGCTTATTTTATTACATTTCTAAATAAATATTAAAAACTAAATTGACCAAAAATCAATCAAAATCGACCCTCTTTAAAGACAATTTTTTTCAATTTATGAAATATAAATCCTATTCTATAAATTCACCTCGGATATACGGCACAGAAAAAATAAATAAAAAAGACCTTAGCTTCTAAGTAAGGTCCTGAAATATTGCACTGAATCGTAAATATACCCTAAAAACTTAATTTAAAAAAAAAGTCTTTAAAGGGCAAACTGATATCTGTTGAAAGTTTTAATGGTCATATTCGTGTTCTACGGCTTAAATTACTATAACAAATGTGGGTTTAAGCTCGCGGCACAAAATGTTGTTGCATGGTGTTATTATGTAACTGAAATACTGCACGTGTTTTGGAGCAATACACAGTGTCAGTGTTTTTCCAAACGTGTACTTAAGCGTGTTACTAATAATAATTTATTTATGAAATCATATTTTGGTGCTAATTTTTGAATATTTTCAGGTCAACTAAACGCAGATATTTCTATTCCTGAATCCAATAAAAGAATATTCATGGACTTACTTACTGATATTCGGAAAGCTTTGAAAAAGTGTTGTGATAATAGTGATTCCGTTCTTCCATTAGAATGCCATTATCTCAATAAAAATGCGTTCATTTCAGTCGTTGGTCATCAACCTCAAACTGTTAGGCATTTTACTCTTAAGAGAAAACCAAAAGCTGCAGCTCTAAGAGCTGAACTCATTAATAAATCTCAAGATGCAGCAAATAAAGTTAAGTCCATTTCTACGGGTAATTTTCCGATTCGTAAGAATACAATGCCTCGCAAAATGGACTCAACATCTCTGAAAGGAATATCATCTCGAATACAAACTGGATTTCGAAATTCACGTCCTACTCAAGTTGCCTTACCAAATCGTACGAAAAAAGAAGGTGGAGTCAAGTTATTGGATATAAATGAACAACCCGTTGGCTATGCCTCATCTAAAAAAAGAAAACGTCAGTCAGAACTTGAAGATGCTCCTAAACAAAAAGATACTTTTTCAAACACTGTATTAACAAACTCATCCCCCGTGACAAAAAATTCATCAGTAACCTCATCTGCTTCAACAACTACGGTTGATAATATCACTTCAACCCCCCCAGATTATGCTATTGGTTTGGCAAGTTTAAATACTCCACCTGTATCTTGTAGTAATCTTATTACGTTGTCTAATTCACATCCTGCCTATGCCCCTCCCGTGTATGCTCCACCAGCACCTGTTAGTTCAAAAAGTGTCACAATAGTCAACAAGTCAATGATGAATAACTCTTCATCGTTTTCAAGTGGCCTATCCTTGGAACCCTTTCCGCCAACTTCTTCCATTGAAGTCCATCAGTCGTCTGTGTACGTAATTTTATTCCATTTCGTTTGGGCTCTTTTTGTTAACTAAAATTAGTATATTATAAATTAAATAATTTTACTCTCTGGGAATGTGTCCACTAAATTTGTAAACGAAATAAACTTATTTTTGAGGTTTTTAAATAAGTAATAAATGCACTCAAGCATTTGCAGCTTAACCCTCAATTATTTAACTTTTTTTTCTAGTTAGTGGACTGCAGTAAGCTGTTATGCCAAAGATAACACGAATTATATTACATGTTACAAAGTTGATATAAGAGTCAAAATTACACATTAAATGAACGATCAGTTATTCATGCTATATGAATGTGCTCTTTTTGCTCTTAACTCATTTCAAGCGTTAGCCTCCCTTTTGAACTCTTAATAAATAGATTCTATATTTAGTTTCTACCGCTACTGAAACCTTCTTGCTTGTTAAGCTAAATAGTGTCGACCACTGAATGGAAAAACTTGGTAGTGACTATATATTATCACTGTACATGATATATCCATCAAGAGAAAAATATTCAATATTATGGAACACAATTTTTTTAAACTTTTATAGTAGTATTTTAACACTTATATTAGGTTTTGTCAACATTTAAGTGAGAAAAAAAATCAAATGTAAAGTAATGTATTCTTTACAAAATTTAATGCTTATTCTCAAAATGTGGGTACATATCTTCTGAAATTATCTAATCCTTAGAAAATGAAATATGTAGCTCAGAAAAAAAATAATATTATTTTCGGTGAGAACTAGAGTTGTATAAAATATAACTCTTTTTTAATCAAAAAATATACAAGAAAAAGTAGCGTCCGGTAATAAGACATTAAAGCGACGTAGAAAATTTTGGTCCAAAAAGGCACTTGGATGAGTATCTATATCTCGTGAATGACTCATAATTCTGTGATGAAATTTGGCACACTTGATATTCTCATGAATTTGAGCTTCTGTGCCAGAAATCATCCAAATCTGTGAGGTTCGGCTGACTATTATTATTTTTTTTTTTGTCGATTTGACATGATTATTTGTATTTATATGTTCTCTCTTCAATAATTAAAGAATAATTATAACTGCAGTGGAAAGTAAGAAGCACTCTTGAGATTGCCAGTTCGAAAAAAATCTCGCTCGGTTAAGGTAATACTTTTTACAACTCTACTCCATTTCTTATGAGTAAAAAAGGGATCGGTGTAAAGAAAAAACTAAGTATATGGATTACAAAAGGAAAAACGGTTGATGTGTTCGCTTTTTTTTTTTTTTTTTTTTTTTTTTTTTCATTATTAAATAAGTTGTGGGGGTTGTGGTAACATCTCCCTCTAAAAGAAAAATTCTTGTCTATTTTAAATGTAAATTGTTTTAAAACTAGATAATAAAATAAGTATATATGAATTTAAATATAATTATAATATTTTCTCTACATTAATGCTGTTTTAAATGTTGAAGGTTCTTCTCTTATATCAGTAGTTCATTTTATCCCCCCAAAATCATTTAAGTGGTAGCTAATAGTAACAATGGTCTTAATTCAATAATTCCATATGTATCGCTCCGCCTTCTCCTCGATTTCTTACACAAACCCCATCTCTTCTGATGACTAACGTCTTGACTCGTCTTCTTCCTTTTTTTTATGTCTGATTAGTTTGAAGTGTGAATAATTGGATGCATTATGGCTTAGTAGACGAGCACTCAGGAGATATTATTATCCTCATGTCCATGTTATATGTATATTGACTTCAATTTTGTAGGTCAGATGGATAAATTGTAGTACTAAAATGTCTACTTATACCCAATCAATGCATCTTCATCTGACCAATAGAAAAAAAAATTGTATGGGTCTTTCATTTATTCAAGAATATTTGCTTCGAAATGGTATTGTTAAGAAGTATTATTGATTTGATATCAATTTTGAGGCAGAAATGACAGAATTACATATGGAATCCATAATTTATTTATTTTTTAGACATGTGTATTTCATAAATAATACCAGTTTTCAAAAAAAAAAAAAACTGAACAAAAATTTATAAATTATCACAGACAACTAAAAATGTTTCATTTCCCTGCATTGTAACTCCATAATGATTAAAATACTATATATAGACATTCTGCTAAATAAGGACTATATTTATGTTTGTGTCTTGGAATGGGTTTAACAATTAAAAATCTAGATGTAATTCATTCTCGAACCAGACTTTCTTGTAAGGATTTTTTAGTCATAATATTGCTTTTTTTTCTATATTGGGTTGTCTTTCACATAATATTAAAACATTTATACAAATAATATTTAAATCTAAATAATATCAATCTTGATACATAATATTAGAATTGGCTCAATGGTTGAAAAAAGTTTTAAAATCTCCTCAATGACTTATTGATGTCTAAAAAAATCATTGCAGATTTTTAATCAACTACTATTATAATTCTGGAAACTAATTTATTTTAATTTCTTTTTGACTCAAGTGCAGCATTAGATTGATTATATTTTATATTAATAAGATTTATAATTTTTTAAGAGATGCCGAAATGAAATTACATATATGTTACATAAATATATAATAATTTTTGTGGTTATAGAGTAGACCATTTAATTTTAAATGTTTTAATGTGGCCCTTGAACGACTTCAAGTTTAGTTAAACTACATTAGATAATAAACAAAAAGTCCTTTCATCGATCTATTTTTTTTTTTTTTTTTTTTAATTTATTACTAAAAAGACATTCAAAAGGGACATATTTATTTTGGAAATTGTAATTTTGATTTGAAGCTCCTTGCAATTTTTTATAGATAAATTCTTTTAAAAATTAGATGATGAATAATTTTAAACACATGGGATCCTAATGACACTTTCAATGTGGCTTTTTCCTCAAATAATAGCATGGTATAGTGTAGGGTTTTGAATTAGTACTTTTAAAATTCCGAAAAATCTATATGCGACATGTTAATATGTATTTATTTATTTTACAGCTTCACTAATACCACACCTCCACAAACAATGGTTGCGGTTCAATCAAGTAATGTCCAATCTCGTGTTGTTCAATTACCAACTCATCCTATTCCGCAAGGTCGTGTTCCACATATAAATTCAAGAGTGGCAATTCCTACGTCAATTATTAGTAGTAACTCAACAGGAATAGTGAATAATTTACATCAACAACCCCGTGTTATATCCCCTGTTACAGTTAGGCCAATTATTCAACCTCACGTAATTACAGCCGACGAAGTGAAATATTATCATTTTTTAATGTTAATAAAATAATGTTCTTCCTTTTTTATTGTCTCATAGATTGTTAGTAACACACCTACTACTCAAAAATCTGTTCTGATACCGCCTTCAGCATCTCAACCACCACGGCGCAGTCTCACCTTAACAAAGGAGCAAATGCATGAAGCACAAGAAATGTTTCGTACAGCAAATAAAGTTACTAGACCTGAAAAAGCCCTTATTCTTGGATTTATGGCTGGATCAAGGGACAATCCGTGTCCTCATTTAGGTAAATAACTTTCAAATTCAAAAGCTTTACAAGTATTTTAATTTTTACTATAGGTAACTTGGTTACAATAAAGCTATCGGAAAATCAAGACAATGTTCCTCAAAAGGATGGTACTTATTTAACCATGGTAATAGAGACACATTTTCAGATGAACTATTCTACTGGAGAGTGGAAACGTATAAAAAAATATAGGAGGCTAGATGATTAAAGAAGCTGTTAAACTGTTCTTGTTTCTTCTTCATGAACTAAAATTTGATTAGTCAGTAAAAGAAATAATCAGTATACTATATTTATATCTATATTAATAAAACTAAGTGTTTTTGGATGCACCTACGTACGTACACTCTTGGCTATTTATAAAAACATCGACTTAAGCTTTCTTCAATCACAAGGGATGTTCTATTAAGGAAGTTAGGGTATTTCGTTCTGTGACCATGAGTTTCAATTTAGGTATTCAGTGAGTTTATACACTTTTATTGAATTGAGTGTTCTTTTACAAAAAATCTTGCTATTTATTGTGAAAAAGTATTTAAAAAGTAACCTTTATTCAACTTAAGAGTCATCTAGTGAGTAAAAAATAAGATGTATGTATGTAATCTGTACAGTCATTTTTGTTCTTTAAAAAAAAAAAAAAAAAGGAAGTAAATATTAAAAATAATGAATGTGATTTAGGATTAGGTTTAGCAACGCGCGTGTGATTTTCCATTTGTAATTATTATTCTTTCAGTCTTAAAAATAGAACATTTAAGTGTTGAGGAGCTCATGAAAAGTGGAGAGTAACACAGAGGATTTGTTGAGGAATTAATTTTGCAATAAAAAAGATAACACCCTACTCCGAAAATTACTTTTTCATACTACCGCTCTTTAATCAACTTGTACTGTCATTTTCATTTTTTCGAGATATACCGATGTAATTATACTGTCGATGATAAATTTTATATATTCCATATATGAAAAAAATATTTTTACTACAGAGTCAACGCCACCACTTCAGAATTTATATAGAAAACAAAAATCTTTTTTTATTTTGGAAATAGCTAATAGAAATACACAAATTATATTTCGGGTCAGAGACGGTCTGAACAAGAATAGTATCAAGTTCCATTCTTGAGTCAACACTATCTACTTCCATAATGTCTCTATTGTATATTAGAGCAATTTTATGGACTCAAATTTGAAATTAGTGTGTGTATAAGTGATTGTATAGTTTTTTTAGATCTCTTTATTACATTCTGGAAAATGCATTTTCCAGAGTGACAGACAACTACACCTTTTTTTGTAAGCTGGATAAAGATTTCTTCTTTTCTGATAAGTCATTCATTTCAGTTTTAATCTGGGTTGGTTTTTTTTTTTTCTGAAAAACAGCTTTAAGCATTCAATCTGTCATCCTAGTTTCTTATAAAAATCGAGTAAATTCTCTTAAAAAAGAATTAAAGGAACAAGTTGCCTCTGTAAACGGTATTATAAGATATGTATGTATGAAAATTAGGAACTTGATAAATTTAGTGTGATATCATATAGAAAAGTGAAAATAACGTTATACAATGATTGAAAGATGAGAGAGTGAATGAAACTTTGTTGTCTGAATTTGGTTTAGTAACTGAATAAAAACCATTTAAGTGGTCACCTTCGGCAAGAGCAGCTCATAATAAGTGCATAGTTAAATGAGGGGCGCTAACTAGGAAATGTTAGGTTTCAATGCTAATTATATGACCTCATACGCCGTAATAAATAATAATAATTAATATCACAACACTACACATCGTACAAATTCATTAATTGTTAATTATATTTGAAATATTAAAATTCCCTACTCATCGTGAATGGATCTTTTCATTGTTTCGATCCTGGAATCTGTCCCAAGGAAGAAGATTACTCTACTCTCTTATGAGGTTTGATAGTTTTCCTGGAATGATTTTTCATCCTCCAGATGTATGATCATTTAGAAGTATCATCCTTCGATTTCTTCTATTTTCTCTGGTCCTAACTCTTTGAGAACATAAAAAGTCCACTGCTTCAAGTCTTAATGAATGAAAATGATCTTAGCAACTGTCATATTTAAAGCACATCTAAATATCAAATTTATCTTTGTTAGACTTATTGAACTATTTAAATGCGTTGTTTTTAATATGTAATAATTTTATGGTAATAACTTCATATTGTTAATGTACATAAATGTAATTAAAATACCTTCATTTTATATTTGGCATGCAGATCCTTTAATCGTAAAGAAAATGGATCTCGTCATAGTTTCAACCCGTGTTTATTTTCATCATTGTTATATAAAGATGGATATATTCCTACAAGAGGAGTCTATTCTATTCTCATATGAAGCTTAGCTTGATTCGGTTCTCTTCTTAGGATAAATTTTCATCCTATCAACATCCATGTATACCTCAGAAACTGAGAATCTCTTATTGAGGATAAAGTATCTCGGATCTCTTCTTTTGTCCTAATTCTCAAAGAACTTAAAAAATTTTCTTCTTTAATTAATGAAGATCGATCTAAGCAAATGAAAAGCACAACTAAATTTAAAATTTGTCTCCCCATTTACTATAATGTTTTTTAATATAATTAAACTTTATGTGTATAGCTTATGTATAAATTTCATATTGTGCTAAACCTAATCTTTTATATTATTGTATTTAAATATGTCACACCTAGTCGCTTATTTTATTGAATTAGAATTTTAGTGCCTGGAATAGGGGGTATGGCTTGATATTCACCAAATCAACATATACATTTTATCATTAGTTAATAGATTTAACGTTTTATGAGTTCTGTAAGTTGTCTTTAGTATATTTGTATAGTAACTATATGTTTTGTTTTGTTTTTCTTATGAAAAATGTTTGGTATTTAATAAACCCGTTGTTAAATTGTTATTTAAATGATAATTATTAATGAATTAATAGCATATCTGAGAATTTTATTTTTTATACAAGTTTTAATCGGGCTCAACATAATGCTGTATTTCATATTTAATAGAAATTATATAAATAATTTTTGGGGCTATTAGTTAGAATTGATTTATAATATGATGATTTTTCGAAGAACATATATATAAATATAAGTCTATACTGCTAATATTTATATATTGTAATTTCGAATCATATAAAATTACAAACCAGACTTTAAAATTATCTAGAAATGTCTAATTTTTTAAGTATTTGTTCATTAAATCTTCTAATATCAATCAAAATTCCTGATGATCCGTATTATTCTTTATCCTGATGTTATCTTCCTTTTCATAAGATCAAAGTAGTTTCATTTTAGTTTTGCAAAATGTCTTCAACAAATACTTCTATACGGATGTGCTCAAATAATCCAAGCTTACTTTTCTATATTTGTTATAAGATAGCTTACTTGACCTATATCAAAATGCAAATTGCCAATCACGATCAACTGTTGGCACACTATAAAGTGTCTATTATAGACTAAGTTTAAGGCCATGGCCTATGGGAAAACGGAATAAGATGGCGCTTGGGGTACCTATGGTTTGGCGAGAACCAAAGGATCCTTCCTCTGATTGCTATCTCGTAAATATATGTGGATTTACGAATAAAAATAAAAGTCGTATCGTTTATAAAAATCTGTCTTCCACAACGAGACCCATTTCATTTTGATGAAATTACGGTACCAACATATCAATCAGCTCTAAAAAATCAAGACGATGCAACGTTGAAGAAACAAATGATATGAAGTCTTGAAGATGTATACAGTTACCATAAAGAATTCGACCAGCTAGAGTTAAATGATTTAGGATTAGGGAAAAAAGTATCAGAGCTTCTAGCTTCACGATTAATTGATAAAAGATTGCTAAAACTCGAGGTTAATGTCACATACTATCGAAAACGAGATAGTAATTTTCTGGAATACATTTCTAAGTAAGGAGGGCCTTGTTTATTGCCACAATATAGAAAGGGTAAGTGTATAGATTGATGGAGAACTATCAAGAAGAGTATCTAAATTCATAGCCATCTTGCAAGCTTTCTCAATAATCTTGGTGATGACCAAGAGGACATATTTAATCTAGATTAAATGGTCATGAATAAACGCTATGGAGGAAAATGGGATTAGCATATGCTGGCAGACTATTGCTAGATCATTAAAAAAAGAATGCATTGCAGATAAACATACACAAATTTGAACAAAAGAAAATTTTTACATTAAATTATGATATATAAAATATAATATCAATATATATGTACTCTTTTTCTAAGTTATATTTTGTGTAGCTATTAGTTTATCTGAGATATCCTTACTTTCATATTTTTCTGACTTATTAACTGAAAATATAGGTACTAAAAATAATTTACAAAATGATAAACGAGAAATCTATTAACTAATGATAAATTGTTTGTTTATTTTGTCAATGTCAAACCATACACCTTCTTCCAGGCCCTATAATTCTAATTAAATAAAATAAGAGACTGGTGTGGCATATGTAAATATTATAATGTAAAACATTAGGTATTATCACAACATGAATATTATATATAAGCTACAAATTTTAAATTTAGCTCTGCATTTCATTCGCTTACAACGATTTTAATTAATTAAAGACGGAACAATTTTCAGTTCTTAAAGAATTGGTACAAAAGAAGAGATGCGCAGTTTCAGATATATAGGAATGATGATAAGATGAAAATTCATCCGAAGAAGAGAAACAAACCAAGCTAAGCTTCATAAGAGAGTAGAGTCGACTATTTACTTGGTTAGAAATATAACAATGATGAATATTTTTAAGACTTGAAACTATGTCGGAATCCATTCACTTTCAATAAAAAAGCTCTGGATGTGAAATATTAAAGAAAGATATGTTAATTTCATTTAAGTACTAAAACAGTATAAATTAATTACCATATATATAACAAACACATTTAAATAGTTCAATCATTGTAACTGAGATAAAATTTGATTTTTAGATTTGCGTAAAATTCGACAATTGGCACAAATATCGTTTTCATTCACTAAAACCTGATGATATTTGTTTGAATCGGAGTCTTTGTGTATCTGACCATATAAACACCTACAGGCAATTAAATTTAAAAGACCATTTCAATTTATGATCGTTGAACCCTACTATTCTCAACTAATGGAGAAAGAACAAAAACTTTCTCCAGAATTTTCAATGCCATCAGTAAAATTTTCAAAGTTGGGTTGGGTTTTGAGAGGAGCAACAGGAATTGGTACAGTTACAAATGTACATATACAGCTCTCAAGAAGTTTACTATATGAAAGAGAAAGTACATATAAAAACACTGTTGTAACTTTTGACTTCAACAAATTTAGGTCGGGAGAAAATGTAGGTATAGGCAATTATGAACCTGATAATAAATTAATCTCAGCTATGGACTTCCCAGCAGAAAAACACACGAAAGAAACAGCAGTTTATGATTGCACACAAAAATGCTGGTTTCTTGAAGTCCCCTAGAAAGATCCTAATACAGAAAGTCATTTAATGACAGATAATTATAACAGAGCATTGGCTATTTGGAAAAAGCTTCTAAATATAGTTAAATCAGAACATCTGTCATTAATGGATGACGCTTATCACAAATTTATTGAAAACGGATTTGCTCAAAAAATTCCAACGCAATCACAAAAAATAATAATCCACCAACCTACACTTTGACGAGTCGTCCTTTGTTAAAGCCTTAACGACTGACAACAAAATGTAGGATTGTAATAAACGCCTCCATGCCCGATCAGAAAAATAGAAAACTTATATTAAATAGAATACTATTACCAGGTCCAAATTTATTACCACAAATTTTTCAATTAATTTTGCATTCACTAAGGAACAAGTGTATTGGAAGAATAGATATAACAAAAATGTTTCTATCCATAGGATAAAAAAGGAATCAGACATGAATAGGTTAAGATTACTATGGAGCAATTCTGATTAAAATCCTCCTGAGATGTCTTGGTTTACCAGACTTCCATTTGGATGTGTATGTAGACAATTTATGCAAGTTATTATCTCCAAGCTACTGCAAAACGATGGATAAAAGAATATCCAAAAGAAGTAGATATTATCTTGACAAAAACTTATATGGATGATATTCTGATTGGTGCTGATATTGAAAAAGAAACAATTAAATTAATAAAAGAAATCCTTATCATTCTTCAAGATGGTAGATTTTGACGTCACAAAATTACGGGCAATAGTTAAGTCATATTAAACGGCATTGATAAAGATAAAACAGATTCCTCAAAAATAATTTCGTTTTTTGGTCCTAAATTAGATCAAAAATGAAACGAATATAAATTTGATCTTGTTTTAAAATTGAAACAATTTGACCCAAATGCAAAAAAGATCACTCGTAGAGATATAGTATCACTTACAAGTCAAGTATTTGACACAAATGATATGTATCACCGTCTGTAATGAAATTCAAACAAATCCTACGTATGTTATGGCACAATAAGACTTCTTGGTATGAGAGCCTATTTACCAAAGCAATAAAAGTGGTTAACTCATCTCCAATCCTATCACTCAACATGCTGTACAAATCTTTAAAGATTGGATCATTCAAATTTCCAAATTAAAAGAAATCTCGTTTCCAAGATGGACTGGGGGTCTGTTTGAGTTCCTGGCTATTTTTGGCGCCTCGAGTAAAAAAGTTATGAGAGTTACAGCTTATATAGTCTCAAAAACAGGACATAATAAGCTCACATCACAACTAGGATTCTCCAAAACTTCAATAATGCTCAAAAATCTACGTAAAGGAGCCCATATTGAGGATGCATTAACGATTGCAAGAGTAGAACTAGTTGCCCTACTTATGACGATCAGAGTTGGACTTTTTTCCAAGAAATTTCTATGGGAATTGTCACAAATAAAGATATAGTATACTTTACAGACTTCCTTCTCAATCTTCAGAGGGATCAAACATTTTTGAAAGTGGTTGATTTCAAGGTCACTAAATTACGGTCAATAGTCAAGTCATATTAAACGCAATTGATTAAGATAAAACAGATTCCTCAGAAATAATTTCAATTGAGGGTCTTAAATTAGATCAAAAAACAAACGAATATAAATTTGATCTTGATTCAAAATTTAAACAATTTGACCAAAACGTAAAAAAGATCATACGTAGTGGTATAGTATCACTTGCAAGTCAAGTATTTGTCACACAAGGATATGTATCACCGTTTGTAATGAAATAGAAACAAATCTTACCTATGCTATGGCACAATAAGCCTTCTTGGGATGAGAACCTATTAACCAAAACAATAAAATATGCTAATCATGTTCAAGATTCATCTATCAGATTTTGTCCATGTATTCTTAATCCTGCAGATTTACAGACTAGTGGTATCACATTAGAGGAATTAAAAATAAAAGAGGATATGTGGTTGTTTGGTACCATCTTTCTTCTTAAACCAAGAGAACTGTTACCAAAGCAACCTTTTCCAATCTTTCGGTAATAGATGAAAAACATAGATTACTCTAAAAAAATGGTTTAGATATCTATTTCAATCAAATACTGCAGAAAATATACAATCAATAAAAGATGCAAAAATACATATATTTAAGATAAATGCAGAATCTCATAAAGAGGAACAAGATGCCCTTGAGTTTATAGATACATTAGTAACAAACCAACATAATTGGTCCAAAGTTTTAAATATATTAATTCGAATCAAAAGAATGGGTCAAAGAGCATGAGATAAAAGGTCCAAATCATTTAGTTTCAGAATGGCTAATTAAGAAATACAATGGGTGGAACTTATTCATATTAAAAGTGCTCAAGAAAGTACTTAAAATAAGGATACTTAAGAAAGGTGAGATAAACAAAAAAACGATTTTACAAAAAATTCATGTCTAAAACACTTACCTGTTATATAGAATGAAGATCAAGAAGTCATAATACTCGAAAGTCGTCTTCATTGGGCATCATCCTGATCACATGAATTCAAAAAACCTATAATATTACCTAAAAGTCTGGTTGCAGAAAGAAAAATATTAAATCTTCATCGATCGACGACACTACATATCAGTCAAATACAAATGAGGTTACAGAAAAAATGGTTGGCGTATTTAAAAGACAATTCAGAATTGCAGTACAACGAAATCGACTGACAATTCGGAAAATAGAAACATAAATTATAGAAATAACAAGTATTATAAATGATGGACCACTGGGAGTTTCCGATCAGGATTCCCTATCACTTTCAGCTATTACTCCAAACCTCCTTATTCATGGTTGTCAAAAGGGTGGAATAAACACTCTGAATGAATCAATCTTGTCGACGTTATCATACTGTAACACGTGGTTTTCAAGGAAAAAATTACTGAAATTTTGACAGATTGAGACAGAATATTTAAATGAATTAAGCATTAGCAGAAAATGGTTGAAGTCTTATACCAACTCTATCAGAGAAGGTGATACAGTAATCCTAGAACCTGAATCATTAGAGAAAAATTCATGGAAATTAGCAAGGATTACTGAAATTCATAAAAACCAGGACAACGTTGTCACTTCAGAAAGCACTTAGCCTAACAAATGGCAGAAAATTTTTATGCTCAATAAGACAAATTGCTCTAATAGAATCTAATGTTGCTGAAAAAGAAATGGTGGAATCTATATTGAACAATCAATTTGGAAGTACTGGAAATCAAGAAAAGACGTTGGAGGTCCCTGAGTTGGTTGTACAATCGACTCAGGAGTGCCAATCTGTTCGAGATCGACCTTACCACAGAAAGGAAGTCAAAAAGGATAAAGTCATTCCTGGCGAAACAGCTACCATGTCTGTAGAACCAGTTCCTTACAATTCAGAAGATACATCAGAGAGAGATGTTGTTGATACTCATCATCATGAATTGAGCAAGAAAAGAAGACTTAAAGGAAGTTATATAAAATGATTAAATGGCTACCATGAAACATCTCAAACCATGTATGGAAAGAAATCGTAAAACGATTATTTAATATAAACCTAAAAATTAACAATTTTATAAAATTATTCAACATGTTAAAACTATCGTGGGGGTCGGGCAACCCTTACAACTTCGTCTGTCTATTCCAACCCCGAGTTACAAATACAGTAAAAACATAGGACATATTTTTTTAATCAATTTTTTTACTAAAGACGCAAATAATATGAAAAGAAAGTAACTTAGACACCTCACAAATTATAAAGTTATCTGGGGCATAGTTTGGCAATACAAGGTCGATGTTACATACATTAACGTATTGTTTCTCTGAAGTTACATTTCGATCAATTAGTGAGACTTCCTTGAAAGATCTACAGCCTGGGGGTCTATCAATTCTAGTCGGAACTGAGTAGGATGTAAAAAGACAGAAAATGTTGGAATTTGAGCCTTTGTATATCTGCCCATATAATCACCTATTTGCAACCCTGATTATATTCACTTGTTTTTTCCCTCCAAAAGTTTGGAGGTTTTTTCATATTCTTCTTTATTATTATTCATTCGAAATATACTAGTCAAACCTTACGCACGTTTCTTATCATTATTTAGTGTTTTATTATAGAGTAAGTTATACAGTCCACTCATTTAAACACTCCTTCATTCTTGAAAGAGGCTTAAATCCTCACAATATTCTATGTTCTACAAGAGTTCAAATTCCGAATTCCACGAGGTACGACGGGATGAAAATTTATCGGGGGAAAACTACAAAACCTCATAAGGGAGTAGAGTAGACTTTTTACACTGGAGAGAAATGCCAGGATCGAAACAATGAAGAGATCTATTCACGATGAGTAAGGGATTTTAATATTTCCAATGTATTTACAAGTTATTTTATTTGCGTTTGTAGTATGTGAGGTGTTGTGATATTAATTATTATTATTTATTACGGTACATAGGGTCATGAAATTGACATTACATTAGTAAACAATACCATAATATTGTGGCTTATTTGTTAGTACACCCCTTTAAAAAATGTAACCACTTAAAAAATATTAAATAGAACAAAAATCTTTGGAGATGCATATTTTTTAAATAAGTCTTTTTTAAAACTACGCAATGAATATTTTTCTATAATATAAGCTATGATATTCTTCATCACTATGAATGAGGAATAAGTTATAAACATCTAAAGAAGAGTGTCTTTTTTGTCATTTTCAACCTAAAAAAACATATATTGAGTTCAAAACAAGATATACAATAAATAAAACCACGTTATAATCATAGAAAACCGTTATCTAGATATTTTATTAATTCCTAATTTGAATTTGGATATTTTTTAAGGTTAAAAACTGTCTCTTCTACAATAATTTTCCCAAATTAATATAATCCCAGATATTTTATAATTCAGAAGACTGAAAGAAAAGCTGGGATCAGTTTTGGACTATGTGCTCAAAGATAAATTCGATATTTGGCTTTAATTCATTTGTACAAAATTCGGATTAACCGGTGTAATATTTACTCCAATTACAAAATGTTGGTTATGAATTATCCATGAAGGAACTGCATCCTCGGCCAGGATTTCTTATAATTTCATTCTCGTGTAAGTTTCATTTGGAGGATAAAAAAACCTGACTATATCTGTGAACTTAACTCCTATGAAAGTTTCTCTAGCCTCTCTTTTTGCATACTTAGACCACTCGTGTCAAATTATAGCCCTTAGATCTCAGAGACATATTCCTGCTGATGAAAAATGTAAGTATTATTATTATTATGTCAATACTGATCTGTGTATATATGTTTCCAGTTCTATATATGTTGTCCTTATATATTATCTGTCCATATTTATATTAATTCTCTTGTTGCTACCTGCATAACGTGTATGTATATACATAATAAATCTTTTGTTTGATTTCATTAAAAGAAATCTCAGTACGAAAAATTATTCTCCCGATATCTAATTATATTATTACAATTCAATAATGTTATGAGCCCTTTGTCTGTAGATAGGATGTCCATCGCACCCCTTAAAGGATCTAAATACCCCACGTGGAAAATTCAGTGCCGCATGGCGTTGATGAAGGAGAATCTTTGGAAAATTGTTAAAGAAGAAGAAATGGAGCCTAAGATAACGAATGCGAATTTGACTGAACATGTTGCAATTAGAATTAGTAAAGACGAAGCCCTTGCTATTATAGTATCAGCAATAGACACAAAACCTACTATACTTAGTCGGTGAAGCAACGGATACCTCTGTGGATTTGAGTCAATTTCAAAAGCAAACTTTGGCAAACAAACTAGAATTACGGAAGAAGCTGGTTGGTTGTCAGTTGAAAGACGGTGAGAGTTTCAAGGTCATGTCAAGAAGATGACTGAAATATTTGATTGAACTTGCTGTAATCAGGAGCAAGGTCGATGAGGAGGACACGGTTGTGTATCTGTTAGCGAGTCTTTCTAAATATTTTAATATGCTTGTGACGGCATTGGAGGATAATCTTGAGATACCTAAATGGGAAATAGATCCTGACCACAGAGAGGAAGCTTGAAGAGAATACTTCAAGAAAACCTGAAAAGGGTTTAGCCTCTGGGAGCAGACGTTTGCTTAAACGTTTTTGTTGTGGCAAACCTGGTCACAAGAAAAGGAATTGTTATGAAATAAAAAAGTATACGGATCAGTTCCCCCATGGGTTGAAGAAAGGCCATAAAATAAAAAAAAGTGGCAACGTGTAAAAGCTCTTAATCAGAAAATTTCGAACTTACAATAAAGCAATTTGCCTTGTTAGACAAATTAATTTCAATGGAGTGGATTATTGATTCAGGTGCAACGAGTCATATGTGTCACGATAAAAGTGTGTTTAAAGAGATAAAAACAATGAAGGAAGGGTCAATGAAGATCACACTTGGAGATGACAGTACGTTAATAGTCATTGGCAATGTTAATATTACGACAGATACATTGGATATACCAGGCACATTTCATGATGTATTATATGTACCAGAATTATCGTTCCACCTTTTAATTATTTCAAAAGTATTTTAAGTACTTCAATTTCCTTCAAATGATCTCAATGTTTTATATATAAGTCAGACTAAGTAGATAAACAATGCATCAGGAGTAATGGTCTATATTATTTTGTATGTAGAAAAATGAAAGAAAGAGTTAATATGTCCAAAGGGACCGATTATGAAAAGTGGCATCGATGCCTTGGACACATAGGCGTATCTGGAATCCAAGAAATAGGTCAAAAAAACTAAAGGTATTGGTTCTATAGAAATTCTATCCCATCATTTGTATGAACCTTGTATTGAGGGTAAACTTAGTAAGAGACCGTTTCCACACCAAATAATGAGAAGAGCTAAAAAAATTCAAGAATTAATCCATTCAGATTTATCTGGACATACACAGACAGCTTGTCTGAGTGGACATCATTACTTTATTACCTTCATCGATGACAAATCGAGACATACTTAGGTATATATTCTGAAGAATAAAAATAAAGCCTTAATCAAATGCAAGAACTGGAAAGTCATGGTGGAGAAAGAAACTGGAAAAAGGGAGAAATGTTTACGTTCTGATAATGGAGGAGAGTACATATCTAAAGAATTTATTGAATATTTGGTAAGTGAAGCCATCAAAATAGAACTCGTTTTAACGAGGAATCCCGTGCAGATTGGTGTATCAGAACGAATAAATAGAACATTAATAGAATCAGTGCGTGCATTGCTATCTGATAGTGGTTTAGCCATAAAATTCTGGGCTGAATTAGTGAAAACTGCTGTTTATATTCATAATCGATGTACTACTAAAACAGTTGAAGAGAAGGCTCCTTATAAAGTTTGAAACGGTAAAAAGCCTGATTTGGCACGTCTTAGAAGAATTGGATGTTGTAGTCATGTTTTTATACCTAGAGAGAGTAGTCAAAATCTGGACTACAAGAGTAAAAGAATGGTATTATTGGGATATGAAGAACAAATGAAAGGTTATAAATTATATGAACCTGTTAGTGGAAAAATTATTTTTTGTAGAGATGTTATTTTTGATGAAAATGTCATAGGTTTAAATGAAAATGAGAACTCAAATAATGAAGCAAATTCAGAGGACGATAACGGTTATCGTTTTCCTCATAAGATTGAGGGTAGTGTGCAATAACTCAGAAGATCTACAAGAGAAAAGAAACAACCTGAACGCTTTGGAGAAAAAGCATATATGTTACACAAAGATCCAAAGTCATTTGAAGAGGCTGCTGGAGATGGGCTTCAATTACATCACCTTGATGTGAAAACTGCCTTTGTTAATGTTGAAATAGCTGAAAACGTGTATGTTGAACAACCTGAAGGTCTTCAGTGAACCTTTAAATGAAAAATTGGTATGTAAATTGAAGAAAAGTTTGTATTGATTAAAGAAAGCCACTAGATATTGGAATTTTACATTAGGTCAACATTTAAAACAAATCGGGTTTGAGAAGAGAAAAGAAAATCCATGTTTGTTTACTAACGATGAATGAGTATTTGTTGCAGTGTATGTAGATGATATTTTACTGATTGTTTCTGAAGACAAATTAATTGAAATCAACTCAACCACTTATGGTAGAAAAGGTTAACGTATCTAATCAAGCATGTGTGTACTGGATTATACAAATAAGTAGGGCTTCTAATAATAAAAAGATCAACTCATTCTAGAACTCCGAGTCACTAAGGAAACATAATACAGATTTACACGAAAACGTGAAAATTCTTCAATCGGAAAATAGATTATTAAAATCCAAATCTACTTTTAAGGAAACGACGAAAGGAGAACTTGAAAAGAGGTTCACTAAACCTCAATGTAAACTCATTATGAGTTAGAAGAGTTTTGGAAAATGGAATGAGGAGGATATCGTTAAGGGACTGATACTGAAGTCTCTTTCCTTAAAAACCTACTGTTACATTCAATCCAGCGGTCTACTTCCGATTCCTTGTGTAATAACCATCAAACTTTAATTCCAAAATTTAAACAAAAGGTCCTGGAATAAAATCAAATATTACTAAAATTATTGCTCAACAAATCAAATACAAAGAAACTTCAAATGGTAATTTGGCTGTTTAGTGCTTTGATGAGATGGATACAAATAAAAAGCTTCATACTACATTCTATACCAAAGAATTTATGATCCTAAGAAAAATATACAGGTATACAAAGTTAATAATAACCTTGCAGGTATACAGCGTTCTATTTTTCAACAAATTATAGATTGCAGTATCACTAATGCACTAATGTAGATATAATAATCCTGAATTTCCTTTTAGGTACTATTTTGAGTGAAGCAGATTCAGAAGAAAACAACATAGAATTTTCCCGAAACTTTAATGATAGAATTTATACTCATATTTTTCAAGATGAAATTGAGGAAGGTATAAATAATGATGAAAATACAATAGAACAATCATTTAATGATTTACATCTTCCTAAAAATCTGTGAACAGGAAGGATTTATTTATGTTTCTGGATATGTGGCTAAATCCTTATATCAAAAATATCACACTTTGGTGTAAAATATCTGGTGTAATACTTCCAGCATCCAAGTTCCTCCAAGTCTATGGTTTAAAAAGACATTGTCAAGAGGGGACTGCCTCAGCCATTAGAATCTTTTTCGAAATTTTGCAAAAAAAGGAATAACACTTTATTAAATTTTCATTGGAATTTTTTTATACTGAACGGATCGACTCATTGTAACAGTATCCAAAGGAAGGATAGGAAGTTATAAAAAAATTTATTCGTAATTGTACATTCATTAGACATTAGTAATTAATATTATCGACAAAAGTACCATAAAAAGAAAATAGCCAGTAATGTGAGAAAAACTGATCATTTCTTTAGTTAAAGAATAGATACGGAAAACATGTATATATATTTTTTTTTGTGTCTCATTATTTAATTTTAAACAATAAACTTTCGAAATGTGAGTGCCTTTATTCTAGCTAAGTCTAATATTTTGTCGAATCATTCCTCAGAAATTGGATGGCCAACATTTTTTTCGAAATAAAAAAGGATCTTCTTCGGCATTTAACATAGCTTTTAATGCTATTTCGAACGAAGTTTTCTTCTTCTGTCAAATCCACAAAGAGTAAATATGGGAAATGTTTCACTGAAGATGAATCGGTTCTATCCAATAAAGTAATTATTTTAAGATACTTAAGTTTAATTAAATCATTAGTCTAGTGGTTCCTTTACTTTACCTCATTTTATTAGTTTTTTGTTCTTCTAAAAGGGATTCCATGCCATTAATTTCGTAGTTAATACAAATCACAAAAAGGAAAGCCATCGGACCTGAATGGATTATTTTATTTATTTGAATAACAAATATATTTTAAGGTAACGTGCTAAATAATATACAACCAACTAAAATGGGGAAAAAAGAAAGAAAACTGATAAAGTAGAAACATAACAAAATTCTTTAAAGTTGATATAATACGTCTCACAAAAGCGATTCAAATGCAAGAAGTATTAATAACTTCATTCTCCGTCATCAATTATAATATCATTAGACATGATAGATTGTTCATATTCGATATACACATTAATTATATTAATTTCAATTTGAAACTTCTTTAATTCTGTATATGACGAAAGGTATTTGTGCTCTACAGAGAAATGAACCTTCTTAAGTATATATTACATTTTAATTTAACTCAGATTTATTACAATCAACAAAACCCTTATAGATACTAGGTATTTTTAATATCATTTTTGCAATACTGCGAGATTTTTGTAAATAATTTAAAAATGTAAATGTTCCAATTTATTTTAGTAAAAATTACGAAATTAAAAGCAAAAATTATTTTTGTCAATTCCTTTTAGTCCTTTAATGTCTGAGTTTTGAAAAGACAAGAATTTGTTTCCTCATAATTTATATCTAAATGTTATTAAATTGAATATATATATATTAATTTTTTCGGCTGCAATTTGTTTGTTAAGCATGTGAAAACAGCGCTGAAATTTGGAAAATACTAACATTGTTATATTTTTGATGGTATTAAATGAAGTAGTTAGCAACACTAGTAGGGCACAATCTAATATCACTTATTGTAGATACTTTTTAGTACATCCATTAATATATTATTTGCATATATAGCCATTTTGATACAAACTGAGCATCAAAATATGATAATGAGATCATTAAAACATATTAATTTCTAACTTTTATCATCATATTGAAACTCATAGGCAAATTTTGATGTGTATTTTCGTCGATAAAAAATCGACAAAAATAGATTAATCAACAACTTCACTTATAGGTAATAAATATGAATCTCGTGCTTCATCTTTATACTTAGTGACGCCAAGCCATTACAACAAACTATTGTGTAAAAAAGGGAAAAATGACGGAGGCAACACTTCCGTTGAGTCATACGTAATATTATATCCCTGTATTTATATTATCCTTACTTTCAAAATGTGAAAGAAATATAGATCACAAAAAACCATATGATAAGAGTATGTAGAAACAATAAAACTAACTATTCCGCACAGAAATGGTTTTTTTTAAAAAGTTGATACAGCAATCACAACCAATTATAATAATGACTGAATAATCCTAAGCTTTCAGGACATGAGTTAAATAAAAAATATGTATCATCAGCAAGGTTTGGTTAGTTTGGGGAGCAACATAAAAATATTATACAGTGTTAGTCATTTTTAATTTATTTTTCTTACGCTCCAAATACAATTATGAATTTGAATTTATAAATAATAAATATATTAAATAATATTAACATTTGTGACGTTTTATTGTTTTGCTGCAAGACCACTCTAAATCGTTTTGTAAACAAACTAATATAAGTAGACAACGCTCATGCCCATTAAATTCAGACTAACTTTATGAAACTAAAAAATTGATTTCAGCAATATGACAAAATATAGTGTTGATAATAGCAAATATTATTTATATTTTACAATAGTTACATAATCACTACAAACTTTCAATATTATCTCCATCATTCTTCAGCCACCTAGTTAATAAATTAACAGAAAACTCATACGTAGCCATCATTATGGCTGTATTAGGTATTTGGCGAATTAATTGAGTAAATAAACCCCTATAAAGTCCTGAATGACCTTCTTCTCGATATACGATGTGTAGAGTTTGCCAAAAGGAATTATATTTTGAGCCATCTTCCCGTAATCGGGTCCTTGCAACTTCTAAAATGAAGAAAGAAAGACTGTTAGTACCTTTATTATTATATAATACTATAAAATAAAGCACTAATCAGTGCTGTAAATAAAAAAACACATTTCGGTTCCCTTATAAATCTTGTTCAGAGATATAAAAAAGGAGATTTATTGTTATGTGAAAAAGACAACCGCAATATATTTTCCACGGGGGGGGGCAATGTGGAAACCCTGAGTTTGCTCACGACGATTGAAACTCTAAAAAAAAGAAGAGGGAACAATGTGGCTCTAATTAATTTGTACCTTTACCTAAAAGTATCTTTTCTCTAACAAATTTATGGCAGGTGTCGCGAAAATTATTTGCAAATATCTAACATGATCATAAATTTAAACTATTTGGTTTGCCTTTTTCTTTGTCTTGATAATGACGAAGCCCTACAAAATATTAAATCCAATTTTGTAATAAATTTTGCTAATATAATGTAAATATTCAATATTTAGAGAATATTCGTCAAATAAAATATAATAATCACATAAAACCGTGTCAATTATCCATATCGTTAACTCACCTTAGTTGACAGCATTACCATTCAAGGACCGAACATATATGATCTAAAAATGGATCATTTTCTTCTCATTTGAAAATTTTGTGAGCCATTTATCCTTGATAAACAATGGATAAATTCACCCAAATCAATTCCTAGGTATAGAAGATAGGAATACAACATGCAGTTAAAGTCAGATTGAACAATTGAGTTTCCTCATAAAAGACGGAGAGTAAGACTAAGGGTTGTTTGCCAAGTTATAATAATAAACCTTTATTGGATTCGAATTAGAATTGAAGATCGATATCGAAGTAATTCCTCTCTATGTCTATAATAAGTAAGGGTACTGTTCGTGTTTATTTTCTTCATCGCCCTCAAATGGCTTTCACAGATAATCTAAAGATAACTAATCTGCTCTTCTCCAAAACATTCTTAAAACTGTGAGGTTTGCCACGTTAAATTTCGTTTTTTTATATACCGACAGTTAATATTATTTGAATTGATACCTATCTCCACCTTTAAGCTAATTTATTCCTCAATGTAACGAAATAAATGAAAAATAATAAAATTCGTAAATATGATGTTTGCCTCATATTTTTCTTGAAACGTTCTCAAAATTAATTAAAGATAAGGCAAATAAGCAGATTTATATATTTTTTAAATCGTACCTAAGCTGTTGTCATTATTATTTAAGTTCAAAGTAGTTCTACTATAATAAATTATTTTCAAAACCTGATTCAACATTCGTGTCTACTAAAAAAAGACGGAGAGTTACCTTGAGGACTTGTTGCAGAGTTATAATTGTAAGTACTAGTAGGACTCATAGTTGAATTGATGATCGACATCGATGAGTTATTGACTATGTCCTTGTTTATTTTTGTTCTACCTCTCCGCCTCGTCACAATTGCTTAAAGCCGATATAAGGAAATGTCATAGCAGCAGAGCTGTTTAGTATTCCTCATATTGTCAGGATTACCATTTAATAGTAAGGCGGAGGGGTAGTACTTTTCCTTTTTTTCGAAAATCAAATAATAGGGTGCTTGTTTTAGGAATATTGCATGAAGAACACAAAATAAGTTATGAATTGAAAATTCTTTGAGATTTTTCATTTGATATTTTTTGAAATGGTTTTTCCGTTTCTAAAAAAGGCATTACTCATATTTGTGAATCAAAGACGATTGAGAAATATTCACAGATATGCATCATCGCATTTTTAAAGAATAAAAGAGATGATCCTTCATCTGAATAATCGAGGACAAATAATTTGTTAAAGTCTTATTTATACAACGAAGTGTAAGACTCAACCCAAAATCTCCAATTAATTATCGAGCAGCTCAACTTACATTTAAGGAGTAACTCTGCTAAACTTCTAGGAATGTCTACTTTATGACAAAATAAAAGCCCGGCTCTATCTCGTCAAATTAAAGAATCTGGACTGATTTCTTTACATACCCTAAAACACATTAAAAAGTTAACGAGTGAACTTTCCGTTAATAGCCAGGTGAATACTTCTACTATAGATTATCTTTCTGCAAGATTAAAATCATTATCATCGAAAGATAAATTATTATTGATGATAATTGACAAAGTTTATTCGAGTTAAAGAGTAGAATTTGTTGGAGGAAGTTTTTATGGATGTGAAAAAAATGGATTTCAAAAAATGCTTCATGATTAAGTGTTGTTGGGCGATATAATGACATGGTTTGTATGGCCCCAATTACCACAATCAATAGTTCCACTATCAAAGCTCTTGAGGAAGTAATTTATGTTGGCGTTCCGACGGTTGCAACTATAGTTGCCCCCCATTCTGCGAACAGGAAATTTTATAAAGTAGAGTTATTTCGTGGAATTATATATATATATATATATTAAATCTATTCCCGAAAACAAAACAAAAAAATTAACTTCTTTTTGATGTAGTGCATACTTTTATGAACTTTTATATTAAGTTCTTAAACGAAGGAAGATTCATATGTCCATAATTTAGAGAAGAAAACAAAATTTTTCATTTCGAGTTCAAACACATAAAGGAAATATTTGAAGCCGAACATGGATTGGTCTCAAATTTACCCATAAGCTAAATCAAAAAGTTATTTATCCTCATCAAATACAAAGATCTAACGTTGATTTGTGTGTAAGACTGTTTCTGAATCGACAATAAATGGTCTTGATCATTATGCTTTGCAAAATCCATCAAATGAGTGCTACAAAACTACAGCCGAGGTGATAAGAAAGGATAACAATTTCAAGACGTAAACAAAATTTTATCTTTAATCCCTTCCGAATGCTTCTTGGATCTTAAATTTGGATAAAAAAAAGTGGATATTCTACTCATTCGCTGATTAAATCACTAAAAATAGGCTGTGCAACGTTTTTGTTCGCATCAGGAGAAATAAATCTCCAGTTATGTACTGATGGAGCAGATTTGAAGGAAACTGAGAAGTTTTTTAACAGAATAAACAGAGGTGGTCTTAAAAAACCAACCGATGTTATGTTGCTTATATGTAGCCACATATATTTATAATTAAATTTTGTGTTTAATGCCGAAGATATAATCAGTTCTTTACAGTCAATGTCTAATCCAATGATGTATTTATCAGAGCCGATAATGAACTTGTTTTTTTTTCTTCTCAATATATGACCTGGCTTAATCAATTAAGTTGCTCCCAAAATCACTCTATCAGATCTTATTATGTGCTCAATATTTTTTAAATTGTTTGCAAAAAATGGTTTCTGATTGTAACAGCAAATTTTATAGCGCTAAAATAAGGAAATAACAATTTCAAATCAAGTTTCTCAAAAAAGATTTAAAAATTTAATTGTAAATGATTACACATTCAGTTTGTTCCATTGTTTTATATAAAAAAATCACACAATGTGTAAGATTAAATTGTATTTATAATAATTTATTCAGAATACATGTATACACTTATAAAATATAAATGCATCATTTTTTGAATTTAAAGATATTCTTTAAATATCTTATTGATTTATTTAGCCCAACGTTTGAAAGAAAAAGAAATAATTGAATATTATAAATTCATGTTTACTACTAAATGTAAATAAATTCACGAAAAAAATGATTTTTTAAATGTCAATCCAAAATTATTAATTTATTGTGAAAAATTATTTACTTAAGGGAAATTTATGCTCTTTTTAGTAATTACAACATTTTGTATAAAATTTTAAATTCTGTATGACTTTGAGGAAGTGTAAATAGTGAAATGATACTATTTTTAAGGTTATAAAAGTTCTGGAGACTAGAAATCAGCAGTCTACTGCCTCGCACAAATTACATAGAATCTGCATAGTTAAAAAAATTAAGCTCTTTTTCTTTCAAGTTCCGGATTAAATTTATATTTTTTTCAAGTGAAGCAGAATAAGAATGGCTGTGTTATGACGAAGTCAACATGCCAAAAAAATTCCAACCTAACGTCATGAGAAATGCTCCTAAGGAGTTATGTGCGTATTTTGGAGACATGAGCAAGAGTTTTGGATCTCTCAGGTATGCCCCCTTAAGAACGTATGAAAAAGGCCTATGATCGTTTGAAGCACAAATAATTATTGGCTAAGGAAATTTTGGCCCAGTGTATCGTCTCCTCGGCCATGAGTTTGTACCGGACCTGAAGGACATTCTAGCCAAAGAGCTAATAATTAGATGTATCCCAAGTTCACTCAGAGCCACGGTCCGATTTCAAACAAGAATAAGCTAGGAAATGCTTACAAGCATTATGTTCTGAAACAACCATCTACACTCTCGTAATCCTTAGAGCTGCATAATGCTCAACTACCATCCTTTCCTCATCCCCCCCTTCACAGGAGCTCATTTTAGCTTCGTCGTTCTCTCGTCATCCTCCTTCCGAAGACACTACTTAGCTCCCATTTTTTTTAAGAAACAAAAAACATCAATATCTTCGTAACCAAGCTCCAATTAATGCACGACGTATATGCAGGCAACACTTGATGTACTGTATCTACACTGACCTGTTCGGCTTCCAACTGCAGAGCTGACGTAACCAACGCAGATATTGACCTAATTTATGTGCAAGAAAGTCTCAGGAATATATAATTCCTTGTTGAAGATGGAGCTCAGGTTTCCATCTTAGCAACTACGTTAGCAAAATCCATCAAAAAAGAATCCAATCTTCCCCGACTTATCATTTTTGGAGGGCTGCGAGTAATCCAATCGGTACTTCGTCAGTGGATTTTGCTTAAGAGTGCATAATTTTATACTTTTGAAAACGCCATCCATATTCTTGGTATATAATTTTAAATAAAACATAATTTTAGTATTGATCTTGAAAATAAATCACTTTTCAAATGATCACAACCCTGAGTGAATTGTAATTTGAGTCTCCCAACTCATCAGCTGTTGAGTAAGCTGAGTATGCACACGAATATCCTCTTCTCAAAGTTTGACTATCACGTTCCACTCAAC
This sequence comes from Lepeophtheirus salmonis, assembly GCF_016086655.4. Classification (NCBI taxonomy): domain Eukaryota; kingdom Metazoa; phylum Arthropoda; class Copepoda; order Siphonostomatoida; family Caligidae; genus Lepeophtheirus; species Lepeophtheirus salmonis. Next base: position 6,169,388 of record NC_052142.2, on the reverse strand, counting down.
CACTCAGTGACACACTCCATCGTCACAACCGGTGCTCCATCTTTTGGCAAGGCTCAGTAGCCCAAAGCTAGCTTTCCTCAAGTCTGAAGCCCAATTATTAATTCATATCGGTCTACGACTGCTTTCCTCTTCCCCCCTATTCTTCTGCAGTCCACATGGTAGAGAAATCAAACGGAGGGTTTCGTTTTCGTTGAGACTTTCGTATGGCAGAACTCGATCGGTACACACTTCCGAATATGATAAACTTTTCTCAAAACCTTGGGTGCTCCACAGCTTTTCCAAGGCTGGACCTTTGTAAAGCCTATCACCAGATCCCAGTCTAAAGTCGCTCATCATCACCCCGTCAGCCTTTTCGAATAGGTGCAGATTTCATTTGGGCTCAATAACGCTGCACAAACATTCCAGCGTTTTATGGATGCATGATTTCCCAACACTGATGGAGTATTCATGTCAGAATAATCAACTTAGCTAAGAAAAATATGAAAAGAATATTATGCAGCTTACTAACAAAATATAATTAAAAATGATGTCGAGCTACCATCAAAGCTTTCTCAATTTAATTTGAAACCTCAATACGTATATATTAGAGAGCCGGTTTTGGTAAAATGAAATTGGTTCGATAAGAAATAATAAATATCTACTCATCTTAGATTATATTGGCATAACACTTCTTGCTTTAACACGTATTTTGTGTTGGACTACCAATCGGAGTTGAATTGAGTGTATGAGGGCCCTATTGATACGATTCATGGGCCCCCATCTCTCTTTGAATGTTTATTTTCTTTTGAAGAAGTTCGTAGTGTAATTTTAAATATCTGTTACTCTTTTTCAACTGGACCAGACAGAATCAACACCTTATTAATTTATTTTATTATGTAATTTTTTTCCATTTTGTACTATTACGTTGTTTTTAATATTATTATCTGAAATGCATTACTTTTAGTAAGAATGATAATTTTTATATTTTATAAACACTAAATATAGGTAGAACATTTCAGACTTTGATTATAGCCGCTGGTGGAAAATAAATAAATAAATAATATTATTTAAGAATATTTTTGTCTGATTGCCAATGACTAATAACTCCGGGTACTACAGCTAGTATACACATAAAACACCTCCAGCTTAAGGTCAAGGCACTTTTTTTTATTTGTCAATAGTGTTCAACAGAAAAGTATTCTATAAATTTATAAAGCCAGTGCTCAACACCATTGTAATTTCATAATTGCGGGTCAGTACAAAATAACAATAAACGGTGTAAGCTTGAACAAAGTAAGGGAATATTTTTGCCATACATCAACATGTAGTCTTACAAAAAAAAAAAAAAAAAATTGTAAAAAAAACCAGTGCAATTTAGAAATTATTTAATGTTGATAATGTACAAGTAAGTACCAAATTCAAATATACTACAGAATTCAAGATATATAATAAATAAGAATTCAATGTAACATACAATCTCAGCACCATGCATATTTTTCAACACTTAATAAAAACACTCTTTAGTAAAAGTACTGATAGCAGAATTCTTAGTTGTCTTTATGGGAAATTATTTTTTATTTGCTTCAACAACTTATTTTTTTTTGGTTTTTATTTTCATGAAGTATTGTATTGTATTTTTTAAATAGTTTAGCAATGCGCAATTTTTTGCAGTTCTTACATGAATATACGTTTTTTATTTACCAAAGCTGTCATCATTATTCTTGTATTCTTGAAGAAAAAATAAAAAGAATAAAATGACAATTAGTGCGTGAAAGTTGAAGAGTAACTGAGAATTTATTATAAAGTTACAAGCATAAGTCCTTGTTAGACTTGGAGTAGAATTGATCATTGAAGTCGGAGTAATTCCTACCTATGTCATTGATTCTTGAGTTATCCCTTCGACAATTCTTATATTTTTAACTATGAGAACAGTATTTGCATTATATAAAAACAAGCCAAGGCATTCCAGTAGTACTTTTCCTAATCCTTCTAAAGTTGCAAGTTATTAGCTAGAGCTTTAACATTGAGATGAGCTTTCATCCATACCTTTGCGTATATAACTACACAAACTTTATATATATTTTTATACGGACTTCCTCCCTCTTTGTTAGTCTGAAAACTTTTTGGTGATCTTTATATCATATATCAGCTAAGCCATCCATCTAGCATAACGAACATATCCAGGACATCGCCAATTAACTTTGCATGGTGTTCTTCCAAGAAAATCAATTTTAGTTCAAAGTACAAGTTTCAAATTTTCTTAATAAGGGGAAATTTAATAAATTGAGAAAAAAATGTAAATAAATTTACAAAATTCAATTAAAGAAAATTAGTTTTAATATAATTGCTAAAGTTTTCACAAACAATACCATTAACATATTTTAATGCATTCAAATACATATTTAACACAAAAAATAATATACAATTAATACAATGGATAATGTCTTAATCAAACCCGTTTATATAAAAAAAATAGTCATAATTAGGAGGTGATTGGATCTTCCCATAGTTTTGGAAACCAATTTTTTTGCAAAGTATTATTACACTTTTGATAAATGCGAAAAAATTAGGGTTTACCTTGGATTGCAGCTGAAACGTATATATTTTGGGCCACCCTAACGGACATGCTATTGAGTATTTTGGTATAATCTCCTCTGAAGAGGTGATATAACCTCATCAAAATGTTACCTTACCATTCATTATCTATAATGTTGTGTTGGTCCTTATTTATGCAGTCCACTTCAGTCTTAAGACCAATACTATCGGTCCATGGAATTTCCCCAAAAAATATCGATGGTTTATTAAGCCAAGTAAGATATGTATTAATCCTCCGTTAGTGAACATTCTTTTATAGTACGGTTAGTGGACTGGTAAAAAAGAAACCCTCATATTAAAACGTATTTAATGAAATGATTAACAGTTAAACGATTATAATAATTAAATATATACATTTGTTATTTTTATAGTAAAAACATTGATTTTTTTAATATAAAAATTTCAATGAAATAGTCATTACTTTGTGCAAATTTCGGGAATTAAATCAGTGCCAACAGTTTTGATGAGGTTACGAGTATAATATGTAATAATAACGACAACATTATAATCTAAAAAAAAAGAAGAAAAAAAAAAATCAAAAGGGAAAACAAAGGAACAACTTTTAAGCATAAGAGATAATTTAGTTCACTAAACCTCGATTAAAAATGGCTAAATATTCTAATAAATCCTAAATAATACATTATAAAGATAAATAAAGAATTGCATGTAATCTGATTTTATGTTTCAGAATTGTATTAAAAAGTATTGGCAATCAAATGTAGATGAAAATGAATTAGAAGCATAGTTATCAATTTCGGGTCTATAATATCCCAGTTCACTAACAGAGGGTTAAGAGCATTGAACATATCTTGGACAAAATATTCATGTTTTTAATATATTGCAATATAATACGAACATACATGAGAAGAAAACAAAGAAACAGTCTAAGATTAATAAGAAGGAAAGGTGAAGACGGGATTTTTCCCTTCTTTCTATTTTATTTTAAAAGAAAAAGTTCTTCTTGCAACACAAAATTTCACCATTTTTGCAAAAAAAAATCAAAAAATAAAATATGTAGTATTAATATCTCTTATGTCCGACCTTCATAACATAGAAACGTCACATTCACAATATAATATGTGGGTGGTAGAAATACAAATAATTAAAAGGTATCTTGAAAATGGTTGTTCTTGTTCTCAAAGACTTTGGATACTATTGAAAATAAAACTCCGTGTTTAAGCTAGTTTAGCCACAAAGGCGTTTCTTATCGGTAAGATAAAAGCTCAGAAATGTCTTCATTTTCTCGATTGGGTCATTAAATCTCTGAGTTTGGACATTTCGCTAAAATTAGTGAACGGAGAGTTAGTGAGACAACTTATTCTTTCTTCTTGGCTATGGTGAAATCTTCAATTCAATACTAATTAATAGAAAAATGGATTAACACAAAAAACAACAAAAAATATAAGTTGACTGGAAATCCATCTAATAACTCGTAATTAGGAAAGGAGAAGTTTTAAACATGAAAGAATATATTATCTATATTGAAATGTAAATAAGTGTGTTTATTGTGTCTTTATAAAGAGTGGCTGAAATTAGAACTAACAATACTTATTCCATACATTCATTTCCATATTTCATAAGATAAATTTTGTAAATCGAAACCAAACGTATCAACTATTTATTTTTAAAGTTGAGCCAAAATACCTAACTAATTGTTTGATCCTAATATAATAATCATCACCTTTTCAAACAAACATCAAATTCATAAAATAAAAATATAGAATTATCTGAACTAACATTATATCGGAATCTATTAGATTAATAACTTTTATTTCGAAGTGTAAGGCCATCTATTTCTGATCTTCCCAATCTTTGAGGAATGCAATCCTCAATTAGATATATTTCTGCTTGTATAACATGATATTATTTCAAGTCAAAGTCATAGGATTCTGAAGACATAGTAGTAGGCAAAAATTAGGTGTCTAAATAATTTAGGCTACTTGAAAACTAATGTTAAGAGTAAATACACCTTGAGTCTTTGTCTAATACTAAATTGTATTCAAGAGTAAGGGGAAAAATTTCTTACACTGTAAGTCCATGTCGAGTCTCATGTCTTTGCCCCCAAATATCTTGAATATTTTTATCGAGTCCACAAATTTATTTTGAGCCCATATTAAGTCCATAATTAATTTATAATATAGGGTCCATAGAGTTAAGGCTTTTATTGAGTTCAGTATAAACTAGCTTTCGAGTCCAAGTCAATTCGTTATTTTTAACTATCGGAGCCGCAAGTAAAGTATCGAGTCTTTGATTGTGAGATCAAGTCATGTCACAAGTCTCGATTCCCCTCCTCTCAGGTATTCTATTAATACACAACATAATGAAAAGACACAAAATTAAACTAAGGATTTGAATTTTGGTGATGATAATGTTTTTAAAATTTAATTTTACTGAACTCCTTTATTCTTGAAGCAGTTGTCTGGCATCCCTGGCAAGATCACATTCATTTGTATGCATTGCATATATCATGAACTCCTTTTGTCATTTCGTTTACTGTTGATCATCTCATTGACTCGTCATAAGCCTCATACTAATATATTTTATGAGTCGAATAATGTCTTCATTGATAATTTCCTAGGGATAACAATTTGACATTTTAACGTTTTCAAATTGCATTAAGATCCTTATTACATTTCAGACTTATTGTTTCTGAAATCTTCATCTAAAATAAGGGGCACTGTGACTGGTCAATATAATTGCTCGCTCGAACTTCATATAGTTATTAAGAAACTAACTATGACTGAGCTTAATCAATATTTAAAGAAAGTTATATGTTAATTCAGAATCCAACTGCTGTGAAATCTGGATACCTATAATGAACGATCAGTTCAAAGGGATAGAGTCCAATTAAACGAAGCATATTGTCATTTAAAAAAAAGTTAATATTATATTAATTTAACTATAAACCTACTATTTACATAATCTATTCTAAATAGTTTATAGTTATTTGATATTAACCGCAATACCTAGCAAATTAACTTAATTATGTGTACTTCAAAGAATAACCAATGTTAGTTAAAAAATTTATACCGGGAAGTTCAGCAAATTGAGAAAAAAAAATGATAGACACAAGAAATGCAAATGAAAAGGAACGGGAAATTAGGTTTAAAGTAAATGGTAAAAGGTTAACAAATAATATAATAAATAAAGAGATACGATCGATACTGTATTACTTAAGCTAAAACCGTTGAAATGCTGAAAATAAGCAAAAATAGTGGGGGATTGAGGTTTTTCTTCCAATTTTTATTTGAAAGCAAAAATTTTTGAAGGTATTATCAAGAGTGGCCCACGAAACTTTTTGTTTTTGATATCGCTATTAAAAAAAAAGACGGTTGGATATTTTTCAATAATTTTTTTTATTTGAAAGCCTCAACATTCAGGTTAATAATGAAACACCACTTTATTCATATGACCGCTGTTGATGGTCTTACAGTAGCCCATTCTGTCGACCCAATTTTTCAATACATTTTCGATTGTGTGAGCTTCAATAGCTGCAATGGCGACTCCAATTTCGTGTTTCAAATCGTCAATCGTCTCTGGATAGTTGGCGTAACATTTATCCTCGACGGTTCCCCACAAAAAATAGTCCAACAGAGTCCAATCGAAGCTACGAGGTGGCCAGTTGACGTTGCTGTTTCGGCTTATGATGCGATGGTCGAAGTCAGTGCGCAAAAGATCCACTGTAACGTTGGCTGTGGAAACAAATGTCGTCGATGTCTTCCTTTTTCATTTGGGGAAACAATAAATATTCCAACATGGCCCGCTAGCGCTCACCATTGACCGTTACGGCAGCTCCTTGCTCGTTTTTCACTTTCGGCAACAGCAGCAATGTTTTCGATTGAGCGCACTGGACGAACACGGGAACGCGTTGTTTTGTCCATTAACGAACTAGTTTTGCGCACACGCTTCACAAATTTATCCACAAACTGCCTGGAAGTCGTTGTATTTCGACCAACGTAATTTTCTTGCAGTTTCGTTTGAAGACTCCATTTTGGGAGTAAGTCTTTCGTATTTCCCAATTTTCTTCGAGCGTAAACTTAACCATTTCGTAAGCCGGATACCTTTTACAAAATATTAGACACAATGAGAATGTTACTACAGCTGTCAGCCGTCAAAAAAATGGTTGTTCAAAATGCAACCGCTAGATGGGCCACCCTGTACATCAAAAAAGGAAGACAAATAGGGATGCCTTGGATGGTAGTATTTTTTTTTTTTAAATAATTATATTAAAAAGAATTTCACATATTTAGATAGAATTATGACTAATGTTAAAAATATATATTATTAGCTAATGTTTAAAAAATGTTTCACTTAATTTCATCCACAGATATAGTTATAAACATTAGATATTCAGTTTTTAGCACAATTGGGGGAAAAATAATTACCGAAGGACATTTCACCATACAAAATTCTTAAACATTTTCGCCAAAGGACCATTTGGCCAAAAAATGACATTCAATATATTGATATATGCAATTCTATATATTTATTTAATTTATAATGATTGTATCGTATTGTTCATAAACTATATGAAATATAGGTATACTAATTAGTGTTATTTTGGGGAAAATATTTTTTATTAAGTAAATTAGTTAACGATCATTGTATAAATACAACACAGTAACATGTGGTATGAATGGCAGAAGTCCTTATCACTTTTTAATTATCATTCGACATGATGGTTTATTTATAACAGAATAGACTCATGAATTGACAAACAAGCATAGTATCAGGCAAGAGTTGCAATTTCCAATTCGTTATGATCCGGGATGTTTCAGAGCAAGATGCCATTGGTTGTGGTGAGGCAAACCACTAAAAAGGATTCATGGAGGCATTCAAACATAGGAGCGTAGGTAAGCACGAGGAAATAAGAGACGTAAGTGGGAAAAACTGTGAAGCTCAGTATAATCTAGAATTGGCATGTAAAGATGAAAACGATGGTCTTCGTCTCTTCTTTAACTTAGTTTCTTGTCGACAGAGTACGAAAACAGGATCCATTACACAGTCACTCAAGAGACTCGAATCCTAGTAAAAAATATCTAGGACTGTAAATTTATACCTCCAATGAATATTTAGCCAAGTTATGAGAACCACTACAAGAGACTTATTAGATGAAGGCTCCTTCAACGAATTTGTAAGTGTATTTTTCTAAGATGATACAATTATTGGAATATGTTACTTTCACTTGTAATAATTGTCTTGAATGACATTTATCAAAGTATATGAACATTATCTATATAAATTCAATCAACCCAATTTGCTTTAAAGAATGATAATCCGGCTACAATTTCATTAATTTGTAAAACTAATATTAATCGAAATTCCTTTGTCAGTGCATAACACAAGTCGTTTTATGAAATAAACTAGATGTAGTTTATTTTCAATTTAGCTTTTTTAATTCATTTTCATATGTAAACTCTTGTATAATTTAAAGCAGCTGAGTCTATGAACTTAAAAATATATTACATAAACTTTGGCTTTTTATATTTATTTATATCAACTAATCCGGTTATTGATACGATTATCAATTCAATGTATTTAATATATAATAACTATGATCCAATTATATCATATTTAACAGTTGGCAACAAGAAAAATACAGATGTGTTTTTTTTTTTACATTTCCATTCACTTTTATCTGAGGTTCAGAGTGATAATAAAGCTAGTCGTTCAATTCCATCTATTAATTAATTTTTTGAATAAATGTATATGGTTCATTCCATGAAAATTTTAACTTTATTTTATTTTTTCATTGGACTGGACTAAAATTTAATGGAACATCAAATAACCTGTTGATAATTGCGTTTAGGATTATACCTGTTAAACCACTCATCTCATAGATGTTTATAATCAATGACCAAAATTCTGTGTATAATGGGCATGTTAAAAAAAAACGAAAATCAACATGGTAACCCTGAAAATTTGAGGAATGTTTTGGAGGAGATCAGCTGTGACAAGGGAAGAGGGGGAGAAGCAAATAAAGAAGGACATTGACAAAATTTACTCCTATATCGATCCCAAATATAACTCCACAAAAATCCTCAAGTTTACGCTCTGTCTTTGTTCTATCAGATTGGAATATAGTTGAAACTATTTAGGAAAGGATATTCACTACTCAGGAATTAAATTATAATGCCAACTGCGAAGAAAAAGAAAAATCATTTTAGAGTTTACAATTAGAAATACAAAAAAAAGCTGGCTAAAAGTTCTCAGGATTTACATCACTGCATATAATACATCATTTGATAGCTATTGAGTTAAATAAAAAAAATACTTAGAGCAATTTTTTTTATTTTTAAGTATAGACAATCTTTGCCATATTCTCTTACCTTCAAAATCTCTAATTTCATATTCACTGATCTTGGTAAAACTTTTATCCAATCAAGGTAAAATTAATATCTCAATTAATAAAAAAAATAGAATATTGGATCTATGGGCTTATAAGAAGTTTTAATTAATTCATATAAATAAAATTATATAATAAACTTAGATCATATTAAACTAAGCTAATGCTTTAATTAATACTGTTTCTCAATAGTGAATTACCAAAAAATTTCAACCCATTCATCGTCCATATACCAAATATTTTAAAAGTATATTATTTATCATCATAAATGGTTAAAGGGGAATTTATACCTCATGATAACCAGTGGTTCAACTAAATAATTGGTGTTATTAGTAATACAACAAAGAATACAAATGAAAGTATCCCAACTCTCAATGATTAACCAATTATTGCTAAATAAATGGAAGATTTGCGTAAATTTGTAAGCCCTAGAAACCATTAAAATGCAAAAATGTTATTAAATAATGTTATTTATATGTACTTATTAAACTTCTGATATCTCCCAAGGCAAAAAACCTACAGCTTTGTATATTTTAAAGCGACTTGTGTTTAGTACTAACAAAGGAATTTACATTAACATTAGTTTTACAAATTAATGAAATTGTAGCCAAATTAAGTAGTAAATCTATTTTTCGAAAGTGAGATATTGATTTTATCTTGTTCTAATTAAATATTTTTTTGCATAAATCAATAGCTATGAAATGATCTATTTTATACATCCATCAGATTAGTGGTTTAAAAACTACAATCCAAAACGCAATGGTATTCAAGACGATTTTTAATTAAATTCAAGATAAAAAAGAGCTCATATATCAGTGTTGGATTGAGTTACATATCTTTAATTTACTTTTTGAATATCACAATGTTATTAGAGATTCAATTTTTATTCTAATCGGATAAAAAAAGTGTAAACTTTCGCATATACCCCACTGATCTATATACATATTAAATGACCACAGAAACTCTAAAAAATTTATACGACGCTTAATGTCATTCTTTAATTTGATTAATTGCAGAACGTATGGTTGGGAAAACTCTATGGAAAGGTTTCGAGCCCTCAAACAATTTCAAGTGCCAACAATTTCTCTTAACGGTACTGTATTTTAGATGTTGGTTTTCCGGGCTTAACTATTTGCGAAAATGTTTTTTTATAACTCTGAAATTAACAAACAATTATTAAGAAAAAAATTGTTATTAATTTCATTTAATTCTGGTCCTTTTTAAGGTTTATTTTATATGGTGAATTAATGAATTGAATATAAATATTATTTCATTTTCATCATAAAATGCAATCAATCAATAATCAACTCATGCTGAAATTCAGCCCTGATTTTCTGCAGAATATTCAGATGAAAACCAGTTATAATTTAGAAAGACTTTATTCTGTGGTTATTAAACACTTTATAATGTTGACTTATATGAACATAAATCTACTTTAATAATTATAAATCGGTTGAAACTTTTAACATATTCTCCAAGAACTATATATTGAGTCGAAAAAGGGAATATTACCCCGATACTTCATCCTTACTTTAAACGCTAATAGAAACAGCCTGGGTGTAAAAAATTGATTTTTATACCATTAGAAAGAAAAGATGCTAGGCAATTATAGTATTATAATCAAATTACTTCTAAAATATTTTAACTCTTGGCTGCTCTCTTATTTATTAAAAGTAGAAACAATGTGGGGGTTGGTTTGATAAGCCTTGTAAGACCTCATAATATTATGACTGCGAGTGAATGTTGAATACTGCCAGATTTTTACAATAATTAATTATAATTTTGGTGAAATTAAGTGCAAATATATTTCTTTAAACAAAAATAACCAAGCTGAATTAGTCATAAGTTTATATGTGACGCCTTTTTAAAGGCTATTCTCAACGTATTTATGTGCTCTTCGCTTCAGAAACCCCGGTAGAAAAATTATATGCAATGAGTTATTAATTAAATACGTTATGTTAAGACAATCTGTTGAGACACAAACTTTAGCAATAGTTGTCAAAAAATAGAACAATCACTAAATAGAAAAAAGTATCTTTTGTCTCTTCAGTGAAATCATACAAGTGAAATTATTTAATTAGATGTCCTTAATTTCTTCTAAAGATTGTTAACAGTACCAAATGGATTGAAATATAAAAACGTCTTGGGATCGAGTCAACCTTTCAAACTGGAGTAAAATCATGATTACTATATTTGCATGAGTCTACTAAGATAAATTCCATCTTGGAAAAAATTATCAAGAGCTACTCGACTTGTTATTTAAATTTAAATTCCATTTGAAAATGCATACAAAATGATTTTGCCATTCGAAGCTATCACTACGTATTGTATAATATTTAATCTAGCTTTGAAAAACTTTCATAGGAATTTGAACAAACTTAAAGTCTTTGTAATACTTTAGTCAATTCATAGCTATACAGAAACGATTAATGTACTTAGTAGTGTTATCATGATATAAATAATTTTTGACCCAATTCGGCACCAAAATTAGTATCGGTATTTCGATACTTTTTTTACTCCAAATATAAAACAAAAATGTCGTTAAGTGACAAAGACTTACAAGGGAGTTTGTAAGATTTTTGTTTTTGATGGTGAGAGAGGAAATTTGATGAAGTTATAAAGTACAGTTTTCATTCTAGCTTTGTTTTAGAAATGAAAATTCTCTAGCTCAGTAGTTTGGGAATTTACGCTATCAATAAGACAATTTTTCTATGCCATAATGACACAATAATTACCGGTTTCAATATCAATTATGTATAGTATCGTTTACAATGGGCCAATACCACGATACCAACACAGTACCGATATACCGAAAAATATTAGTACTTACTATTCAATTTGTTTACATTTTTCTTACACATTTAAAAAACATTAATAATATAGATTTATTTTATTTGAAATAACTAGGAATAATATTTTTATTTTACCTAGGACAAACATATACTTCAATGAAACATGGAAAAATTCAACCACCTGAGGACACCATTAAATACTAAAATATCACGTTGAAATTTTTCATGCAATATTTTTGAGCCAAATCCCACCCATTCTAAGAGTTAAAGTTCAACTACTCCATAATTTATTTACTTACAAGCCACCCTAATATACAGTCATTAGGAAAAGGAAAATTCAACAATTTAAAATAAATAATATATTATGTTTATTGTGTATAATTAACTTTTACCATGAGGATAGGCCACCACAGTTGCAAAAGTCTTAGAACAAGCTCCACATACCATAAAGCCAGCAAAATCAGCTAATGACTTTTTATTATCCGTCCTACTATGGGTTTGACGAGATAAACACTTAGTTTTTAGATATTCATAGATGACAAAATGTATAGCAGTTTCAGATATTCCCCAATATGAAGCTGTGACTCCTTTCCAAAACCCTACAAGACCCTAAAAAATAAAGCGTGTTTTACTATTTTTATTGATATCAATTTAAGACGATATATTATTAATTGTTAAATAATCAAAAAATATCTTAATTTTTAAACAACAAAAATGAGTCCATTAACATAAGTTATTTGGCAAATAATAATATATGCCTTCCTTGTATACATTGTATAAGATACTTATATTATATTAATTTTTTAAAACATGGAACAATTATTATTTATATAAATAAATAAAAAGTTATAACTCTAGCTGAGCATCAATCATTAAAAATCTTGTCAGTTATTGATCTACCAAATATAGATAGTTTTACAAACGAAAATGGCTGGAATCCCAGTGAACGCGTGAGATGATCTCACAAAAATGCAATAACTCATTGAGACATTTGAATCCTAAAAATAGGAATTATATATTAGTACTATAATTTAAAAAATATACATCTCCAAAGATTTTTACAGGCTTATAAGTTCCGCTATTTTGGTGTTCCGTTCAATTTTTTCTTTTTTCATTCAGTGTTTATCGTTCAGCTATTATTTTAGTTCCATTCCACATTTCGTTTAGCGTTCCAATTATAAGATAGTACAAGGCTTATACAGTATACATACATACACACACAAAAGCTCGTTAAATGAAGCTCTACAGTTTTTGAGGAATAAAAAGTCGGATACTCCAAATGAGAGTGCTAAATTAAATTGAATTTAGAAAAACGAGAACACTTCCATGTATATCTGGGGCACACAAGCTTTTTTTGTCTAAAATGTCTATGGGAATTTGGGTGCCAATAAAATCACTTTTTGTGAAAAAGTAAGAAAATGAGGGTTCAAATGCATTCCTTTTGATAAAAAAATAAGATTAACAAAGTTTGAACAATTTTTGTGAATATTTAGAGGTACCTCAACAGACTTAAAAAATCATGCACATGATATAGATCTTGATGAAGATTGACAGATTTAATACAAATACTTAGTGTAATTGAACATATTTCAATAGACTTTTATCAATGTCAGTGCCATTGGCTTCAATGACAAGCTCCAAGCACCCCTGAAGACCTTGTACACGTTGATGATGTACTTTTTCTCATGAATAACAAGAATTTGTTCAAAGAGACTTGAGGTTTTCAATATTATTTTGCCAACTTATTCAGACATTGGACTCTACATGCCACCAAATGTAGTAATTCAGACAGTTAAGGTCTGGACTCTAGGGGGAGGGCAATAGGACTGTTTTTGGTCAACCAGGACTGTACCTACTTCGTGATGTGGGCAGGTGCCTCATCTTATTGGAAGAAGTATTGTCTCTAAATCTCTAAGTAGTCCGCACTAGTAAGCTTATAAGCCTTTAGAAACCACATGGGCACCATCTTGTCCCCAGTTGATGCCACGACTCTTAAAATCATCAAAGATGCCGGGTGCTAGATGTTGATACTTTCCTGAGGTCATAGATGGCCTGGTTGAATCAAATGACCTTATCATTCTGCTTATTAATAACTGAATAGGCAAAAATGAGACTTTTTCCACCATTGTGCTACAAGCTGTTTAATAGGCGCCTACAAACTTCAGGCAAACTTCTTGCCGTTGTTGAGTTAGAAGAGGCGTTTCTACATGTGTGAGATACTTAACAACACCCTTTTTTACCGTCTTGGACAGTATAGGCACCGACAGGACCTGAGAGTACCCCCAACTTTAATCTCATATTATTCACTAACGTGATAACTATTACTTATGAAATACAGTTAAAATATTGTTCAAATGAATATTTTTCTTCTTCTGATATTCCCGTTATATATGTATATTCCGTGTATTATTGCTTGATACAAAATAATTTATTACTATAGCCATTCGTCTACTATTTTAGAGAGCCGATGCTAGAATTTAATAATGAAGTGGTTTGCTCTGTTTAAGAAGCTGCTCTTATATGAAACATATTATTAGGAAATCTTTATTGGAGGAACTTATCCTCATTTCAATCATTTGAAATTCGTATTCCGTATATTAAAGAGTGAGAAGCTCTTTGACTACTGGCTACTTCAACTGACAACGTAAAATACAAATATACATAAAAATAAGTGTTGACAATATATTCGTAATTTCAAACGGCTTCAAATATTTCGGATGAGTGCTCTGAATTCCTCAACTTCAAATTAAGTTCCAGCTTTTTATAATAACAAGCATGCCTAATTGTACTTAATAAATCATATATATCTTTTTGAAATTTAGATATTTTGAAAACTTTTCGAGAATTTAGATCAATTATAAGGTCAGTTATTATATGTGAAAAAATATAAATTATCTAAAAAAAATTAGGAAAATTAAACAATAGAAATTATTTTTTTAAATAATAAGCGTCTTAAAGATAAATCCAAACAAATTTTGGTTTCAAGGTCAATTTCCGTGAATCTAACAAAGCCTATGTAAAAGCTGACCAAGGATTACTCTGTAAGCACGATGATGGTGAATATGGCTGTACAGAACTTGCTCCTCACTTCCTCTCTGCCACTACCCGAGGGCAATCGCTGCACAGAGATCGTGGAGCATTTCAAGATTCCTCCTCGTACGAAAAAAAAAAGATACGGCACGGACATAGAAACTGAAAATCGACAGATGAATCACCTATGGCAAGGTCGAAGTCGTTTCAAAGCAGAAGAGTAAGCAACCCACATCCATCATGGTACTCAGCGTTGTCTTGACTGAGGGCACTTCATACCACCCTTCTTCTCCCAGTGAATGCAAAGGTTCACTAAGAGGATCTATCTCAACGTCCTCAAGAACTCTGTTGTTCTGTGAATATACTAGGAAGCGTCTGGGCTTCCGTATTAGAACAAACAAGAAAGCGCAGTGTATTTGCTTCAGAAAATAAAGATTGATTGCTTTCTGCACTTCTGATTAACTTTCGGAGGATATCGTTTTTCCAAATTTCTTTATAGAAATTCCATATGCATAAAACCTCATGAAATTACTAACATTTCTTACAACTAATGTATAGGTCGCAGATAAGTATTTTTTCTCATTCCTATCTTTCTATTGAGTAATCTATGAAAAGAAAGTTTGCATTTTTTTGCTCACACAACTTCTGTATTGATTCTATAAGGCTCATTTCTTTTATAGAAGTCATATTTGTTGCTCTCTATAATGTCATTAGCTTACTAGTAATTCGCAATTTTTTCTCAAAAAGAAGCAGGAAAAAAAGGCCCAAAACTGAGTTTTTATTTAGCTAATTTTGGGTCAATTCTTCCCATCTGGAATTATGATTCAACTAAAACTTTTTTTTAAAATCGAAATTATAAAAAGAGAAGAGAGGGTATATCTCTGTAGATGGCCACTATGGGAATGAAAACATCTGAGAAGGCATTCATCTTTTTTCTCAAAGCTACTAAGATAATAGATGGTTACAATGAAGAGCACTTCTAGCATCCAAAAATCAAGAACTTGATGAAAGATTTTTAGGGTAAAAATACCTGAGTGTTTAAGAACAAATATGGTTCATCAACTACAAAGTACGCTGGTGTATAGTCAAATTATTGAGAAATTCCCATTTTATTCATATATTAAAGGCAAAATAGTTCATAGACTTACTTTGGTCAATTATGGGGTTCATGTTCAAATTTATGAGATTGGATGAGGTACTCAATAATATTACCTATAACTTAGTGTGTTCAATAAGTTAGACTGACTAAAATTGGCCCTGAGAAGACTTTTTAAATATAATTTAACTTATTAATAGCCTAAGATATTAATTAAAACGAATTTCTCAAATATTTATTCGCATTTCTCTCAAATATCTATATAAATAAATGATACACCAATTGACGTCATTGTTATCAAGTTTTTAAGTGTTATTTACCTACTTATTATATTAACTATGATCTAAGAAATTAATTCTGCCTCCTAAATCGATATTCGATATTCTACTATGTTGTGACACTTCGTTGTGTAGACAAGGAAGAACAAGAAATGGTTTGCAATCTTTACAGATTGGATTTTATCTCCAAGAAGTGGCCTTTCGTAAGGATCAGTCTTTGGGAATAATGAGAATTTCCAAAGATTCTTTTGAAATCTATGTTGTTAAATATTTTTCAGATGTGGATAAAAAGAACATAAAATGAAGCTCATTATTCGAGGAAAATATGTAACATGTAATCCAAATCACTTTTTCTTTCTTGTAGGGAATGTCCAAAAGTACCTTTGGTAATTTACATACTCATTCGAATTTCATCTGAAAAATTACTTGTTTATAATTATATATTTGAAGAAGCTCTTTTGACATATGGAATACATTGAAAGAAATAATATTCCTCTGATCAATAGTAAGAACAAGAGAAAAAACCTTCATTAATTATTGATTACTTTTCAAGCACTTCTACCTACAACTAACTTTCTACTTACCTTAACCCGTTATCAACCTCAACCCCTCTTCCTACTCCAAGCCTTGAACAGGTTTCCTAACTCATGCACTCATCCTACCTCTAGCTATCGTCCATGTTTATCACCAATAGGACTTTGAACAATATTTAAATAAAAAAGTGAGAAAATAAGTGGTATAAATTTAGTTACGACAATTATTTAAAAAATCAGGTCTACACAGAATAATAAATAGTTCAATTAATGTTTATCTCGCTAGGGTTGTTTTGTAATAAATTATAAAAGTTAATATATATAGCTAATAGGTATGTGATTACATATAGCTTTATATTCTGTTTACAGTGATAGTAATTTTTTCAATATTTTTTCGACGGAGATTTCGTATTTCCTTAGCAAGATTTACATATTTTTTACAGCTACACAATTCAACATAATACTCGAAATAATATTTTTTCCCCTAGCGTTAAGATTTAATGGCACACAGAGAAGAAAAGAAGAAGAAATAGTTGATTTTTTTGTAGCTAACATCAAATTGAAAAATAGTTACTTGGAAATTATTGTATAAATCTTAAAATTGTATCTAAGATGATAATAAACAGACATTATATTAAATTATCAGATTTATAAATAATATTTTCATATAAGATAAATTAATTTTGAAACAACTTTTTGAGGGATTATCTATTGCATTTTTTTAAAGTATTTAATAAAATAGTAGTGAAAAGTATAAATATGAATTAAACAATTATTACATTTAATACTTATATTTAATTAATTGTTAAAAATATTTACAAATAAAAAATAATATTTAGATAAAATATAATTATCCATATAGCTTAAGGATAGTAAACATCAATTCTCGAAGTAATAAATCTGTTTCTATTTGATGTACATGTATTTCTTAGTGAGTTGCTTTCGTGTAGATGTCCAATAACCGGCTGTATTGTTTTTCCTCATCCTATTCTTTAATTTTGAATTTATTTACATATTTCACCATGTCTTCCTCTGCATGATGTACCATTTATTATGGAATTCATATATTCGTTAACTGGATCACTTTGATCTTTGAATTATAACATAACCTGATCAAAAGTTAATCCATCCAATTTGTCCTCTCATTTATTCTATCTGTTGCTGAAATAACATTATCTTTTTCAATATTCCTATGAATAATTTGTAATTGAACTTAACCAGGATATCGTTTTAATTTTGTCCTATGCATACGACCTAACTTTATAGATTTCAGCATTAAAAAAATTATTTCTTCATTTATCATTTGCTTCAAATTATGAAAAGTATTATTTTTTTATGATTGAACTCTGTATTTACGACACAGGAAGTTATGATGTAGAATTAGCTACGTATATAGTAAGGCCTAACACTATTACGGAATTAATTTAAAAAAAATTATTTTCATGTTAGTTCTTCCAGTTGCATTCGTGTATTCAATCAGATTGCAAAAACATAAATATATTCATTCAAAACAAATCAACATAATAAATAAAAAATTTAGGTTATAATGTGTGCTATAATTATAGTGTCATAAAATTAAGTTTCTTTAAAATAAACATTTGAGGTTTACATAATCATTAATTAAAGATTGAAAACATTAAACATTTTTTATCCATTAATTATGTTATAGATATATTCTTAAATTAATTACATAAATAATTGTAAATAAACCAATGTAGTAGCAAATATAGTAATCTACATTTACATATTTAATAATAAAAATATTCATCATAAATTTAAATTAAACTTTGATTAAATTTAAACTAATAAGTATTTTGTAGGTTATCAGAGGTAATATAGTTGATCTCAGGCATTTAAAATTTCGTCACATGATAGTTGGAACACTTTTACTCACTTTACCGTTTATAAAATTTAAATATCTTAAAAAATGACAGAAATATTTTCTAAATCGTAGAAAAATGGCCAAAATTATTATATTCCTTTCCGGGGAAAACAGGCGTGTGATAATATTTCATATACCTAATAACTATTCTTGAAAGTCGTATGTTTTTTGGGCATTTAAAAATAAAGAACGGAATTGTTTTATATGAAAGAAGAATAGTTGTTCCAATTAGACTACGTAAGTCTATATTAAATGCTTTACACGACAGTCATCAAGGGATCGTACGAACCGAACAAAGAGCTCGTCAAACGGTGTATTGGTCAAATGATTGATAAGGAAATAGAAGAAAAAGTTAATTCATGTGACTTATCCCAACGATATCAGTCATCACAAGCCAAATAAGATATATGGAGTGAAAATGAACCAATCAATCGCACGTTTGAAGAGGTGTTGCTATATATATTTCAAATCGGGGAAAAATATTATTTAGTTATGGTTTACTGTTATTCTCTGTATCCATTTTTGTACTCATTTGTTAAATGCCCAAAGACATATTTTCTATGTTATAATTCCATTGAAATGTTGATCGAATGGGGTACCTCAATTCAAGTCAAATGAATGGAAGGAGTGGCTCAAAGAATGGGGGAGCATAGAAAGTCTTTATCTCCCTGAAAGCAATGGGCATACTGAAGCACGTGTAAAAGCCATGATGACTCTTGTTAAGAAGACCGGAAACATCAACGGCAAATTGTTTCTCAGAGCAATATTAGAATGGAGGAAAGCACTAAAAGACCATAGAAGAAGCCTACCAGAAATATTGTTCGTTCATCAAATTCAATCCGTTGTTCCAACAAATAACATCAAACTTAGAAAATTCAAAATCATTGACCAAGGTCGAGTGGGAGAAGAGAAGAAACAAAATATTAAAAAAAGCGAAATTCCTACCACAACCGAAAAACAAGAAATCAGGACACCATTCAAATGGGTGCTAACTTTAGAATTCAAAACAGTTAGTATGTTGTGGGACCTTATGGAAATAGTTGTTGAAAGAATCAACGTCCAAACGTCTAAGGTAAGGCTGAGAAATGGAAAGATTCTTATAAGAAACCGCAGGTTTATTAAACCTGATATATCTGTAAGTTTTGATGTAAATATAAATTATGTATGATAAAGTTTATATTTATGTTTATAGATAAAGTGTTATCATAAAAGAAAAGGGGCATATAGTATATTTATGTATGTATATATTATAGTAGTATTATTGGAATGGAATGTTAATTCAATTACATCCAACCATTGTTGTATGTATATATTAGTTATGTAATATAGATATATATAGAATATCACACTCAATGATTAAATTTATCGTGACTTTAGCGAGAAGAAATATTGGTCACTTCCCTTAAACTCCTCTAAATTACTTGTCATGCCAAGACTTCAAATTACTTTTATTGACGTTCAAAAACAACATTAATATAGAAACCAATCATTGCACAGTTAATACTTTTTCGAATTCTCCTTAAGTTATTAATCGATCATCAAGGTCAAGAAGTAATTTATGAATTGACTATATAAATATTTTCTAGCAAGATCCGGATCCAAAACGATGTCAACTCATCCTTATCTTCGTAAGTTAGTCATTGGTCAATAAACAACCAAATTCAGAGGATTAACTTTTTTGACATTACCATGCTCCATCTAAATAAGGATGAGAGCAAGTCAAAACTCTTTCTACAGAAATAGAGGCAAGGAAACAAAGATTAGAATTCCTCTTTGCAAATGAACGTTTCTCATGAACACATAAGATGTAGTCCCAAATAAAATGGTATTTGTTCGAATAATTAATAAAATCCCTAGCCATAAGTCATAATCTGATCAAATTATAATTAAAAAGAAGGAAACTTGCCACAAGAATTACGAACTATTGTTTACATTTATAACATTTAGATATTTTACGATATTACAAGAAAGAATTGGGCGTGTATACCAATAAAAATTTCATTAAAAAAAGCGTCTCTGATATACCTTGCCTCTAAGGATCTTGAATTCAAGTAATTAAATAATATTTTAAAAGGAAGGAAGGAAAAAACACTCGTTAAAATTGGTATTACGCCAAAGTAACTTATTTGAAGCGTAAATCTTTGCAATTTCATTTAAAAAAATAATTGGAACCAGATGGTCTAGCTCAGCTGCAATATTAATTGGTATTCAATATTACTAAGGAAAAAATCTATAAAAGGTTGACATATTTCTTTCGATCAAAACAAAGCAGCACTTCTAGGTATATACTACATATAATAACATCAAATCTTACTTCCTTCTATCTAAAAAGGATGTTTCATTAAGAAAATAAGGGAATTTCATTATGCGACCATAATATACAATTTAAATAATCAGTGAGTTGATAAAATTTGACTGAATTGAGATAAACATATGTTCTTAAGCATAAAATATTGCTAATTGTCTTGAAAAAGGAATATTGATTCACCTTAAGAGCCATCTAGTGAGTAAACAATAATTTATGAAAAAAGTCATCATTTGTACATCATATACCTTTACAGTATAAAGAAAAGAAGGGAGTATATTCTAAAGGTAGCACTGTATAAAAATTGCTCTACAAATTTTATCTTAATGAATATTTAGAGTTGACATTTTTGTAAGGAAAAAAAAAAAGAGTACAAGGAAAAGGCGGCAGCAAGACATATGATACTACTAAGTTAAGCCCCTTTTTAATATAGCTGTCAGTTACATGATTTGGGAAAAGAAAATTAATTACTTCTATAAAGAGAAGAACTTTCAACATTTAAAATAGTATTAGTGAAGAAAAAGATTGTAATTATATTTTAATTCATATGTATTTATTTAATAATGCATTTTAAAACAATTTACTCCAAAAATAGGCCATAATGCTTACTTCAGACGGAAAAGTTTAAACCTATACGACCTATTAAATAATCAACAAAAGGAAGAAAGATACCAACCCTTTTTTCTTTACTAATTTTTTAAGGTAATTTTTTCATTACAAAAATGTTAACTCTATTCATAAACATTTTCAGTATATGTTAAGTGTTGTATGAAATATGAATATATTTGAAAATGAATGAATCTCGCAGGAGTTCAGTTCAACTCAGATTAAAAAGACAAAGAAAAGAGAAATACTTTATTTAAAATTTAGAGAAATAAATAAGGTTTATTAACGAGCTTAAGTACTCCCTAACTCATCAAACTATATTTAAAAAAATTCTTAAGCTGTTATTGTTATTATTTTATTCTTTAAGCGAGAAAGTTTAAGTATTAAATAACTTCGTGTGAGAGTGGTCATGAAAAACCGAGAGTAAGACGGAGGATATGTAGGGGACTTATCTTCTATATTGTCAAAGCAAATGGTATATTCGTCAACACCTAATAATATGAGGTACTATAGTAATATATATCTATTAATATATTTCTCTTGTCCCATTATCACAGAATATTAAACATTTCTTCACATAACCCAATTTTTTTTTAAAAAGGTAATTTAAATATTTATATTTAAAATAAACTCTCTTTGCATAAAACCAATTAAAAACTGAAGTGTTATTCCTTTTCAAACAAAAACCATAAAATATGGTGATTTCTTAACCTTTAAATTGCATTTTCTCTATATTATATAATCGCATATAAAATAAAAGCACATACTTGAAAATCCATAAAATGTTGCTATTAATTAACTAACTTTAATGTAAATTTCTGATTTTTTTCTTACTCAAAGGTTGGCTCAAACCTATAACAAGGATAAAAATACTCAAAAAATCAAAACGATAACTCTCAAAACAAGATTGACACGAAAAAAACACTTACAGATTTGTGCTCAGTTTGTCGAGTAGTATTAAAATTGAATATAGACTTCAAAATATTATAGACAAAACAAAATTTTGTTGACTTGTTTTATTCATATATAAATTTAAAAAAATATATGGAACCATACTTTGTTCATGGTTTGCATCAAGAGCACTGTTAGAGGTCAGATTTTATGTAACTCTCAAAATGTCGGTAATCCCAGATATATAAAAGGTTGGTAATATACTATAAATACTTTTAAAAATGATTGTCCTCTTATCAGTCACTCCACCCACAAAAAAAAATAAAAAAATCTCAGTATTTTGTTGTCAAATGTTGATGTTTCGGCTTCTTTTTCCTAATTAGTGTTCTTAGCATTGATTGTTCGAATAAGAATTAGCTCGTGTTAAGCTGATATCAATCCCCTACAATTATTTTGGAAAGAACTGGCAAACTACCAACTAAATTTAGTACTGTATTATCCTTTTTGGTGGAGACGTTGTGAGACCAAATAAAAATAAATACATTCCTTATTTTGAAAGTTCTATCGTATCAGCTAGCAAGAAGCACTACAGTTTATTAATATTTTTGTCATTAGATATTTCATCTTACAAATCTGTATACATTAGGTTGGGAAAAAGTAATGTCGTATTTCCTGCCCTTTTTTTAATTAAGTATATATTGTTTAATATTGGTCTAATAGGATATTAGGTGTTGTTAAGAGGTGAGCGTATACTACTAACACAGTACAACAGTATTGCTCTTGGTAAGTTCAGTCTTGAATTATCGTGCGTCGATTATAGAGGTCACAAAGGAAGAAATTCGACATGTTATACATATTTACTATCTTAAAGGGAAAAACGCATCGAAAGCAACCAATAAAATTTGCTAAGTATACAGGGTCCATACATACTCTTTCGGTTGTGTTGCACGACAGTCAGATTTGTTTTTTTTAAATTAATAAAATACATTTTCACAACAATTTTGCCTTCTACTGTGAACAACTTGACCGTTTGAAACTGACAACTGAACAGAAGCAGCTTGCACTGGTGAATAGGAGAGGAATAGTGTTTCATCAAGACAACGCCAAGCCGCACACATCTTTGATGACATGTCAGTAACTCCAGGAGCTCAGATGGGAAGATCTTATGCATCAACCCTGCAGTCCCGACCAAGCACAAAGTGACTACCACCTGTTCCAGTCTAAGGCCAACACACATGGGGCACAAATTCGACTTCAATAGAGGACTGCAAAAATTGGTAGTCCTAGTTTTTTGCCAATAGGGACCAGGGCTTCTACGAACAGGGCATTATGAAGTTGGATTCACGTTAGCAAAAAGTTGTTAAACAGAAAAGGCCTACTTGAATTCAATCGGATGATTACAACACTTCATTTAAAAGTATTGAAATAAAGCGAAAAATACGAAATTACTTTTTTTCCAACCAATTATATAATATATAGGTTTGTCCTTTATGGGTATTCACACCGTTTAGGGTAGGAGGCTTAAATTTTGAATGGGTAACTCTTTTGAACATAGACTCTATATAGATTAATGAAGGTTATCAGCAAGACTGTGATCTACAAAATTAAGGAGAAATTGGAGATAAGGATATTTTCATAGCTGTAGATAAGACTAAATACAATCGGAAGCGATCAATGACATCTATATTGATGGGTCCTCTGGATGGCCGTTTCTTGGGTCGTCCTCATCTAATCAACATGATAAGACATAAAAGTTGAAAATGCTATTAATATTCCAAATTTTGTCGTCCAGAGTATTCAAAAAACTCTTGGTTTGGACTATGATAAAAATAAGTTTGAAGTTTTCATCAGCGAAGGAGGTTCCTACTGTAAAAAAGCGACGAATGCCTCCAAAGAAGCTACTCTCAATTGAAACTTATTACTTGTATAGCTCATGGACTCTATATCGTGGCTGAGCTTGGACGTAAAGAATTCCCTAAGACAAACGAGCTTGTTTCAGAATTAAAAAAAAAAGCTTTTGAATACAACGCGAAGAAAAAGGAACTTTACTTCTTCTTACCAAATTCCCTTACCTCCAGCATCTATCGTCATACGCTAGGGAACTTGTTCAAAAGAAGTTGTTTACTATTTCAATAATTTCTAATTTATCATCAAATATTTAAACAACCATAATGAAAAAGCATCATCGGTTGTTAAAGCTAGGGAGATTATAAATGACTTTATTTATGAAGAATGATCAATAATTAATAATAATCTTAACCCAATTACCGAGGTCATTACCACTATAGAATGGAATTCTCTTTACTTGTAAGCTTGACTATTGTTTAACATTGATACGTCGATATCAACTTAGAGCCATTCAAAACCAAATTAAATACATATTTAGATGAAAATACAGCGTACAACGATTTATGAGGCCTAGAAAATTCCGAGGAGACAAATTATAGGAACATACCTATTTTAAATTGTGACTTAGAGTAGATTTTCAGCATGTTGAGAGCCATTCATAACAAATTAAGGTTGTTTTTATCAGTAAATAGTGTCAAGGACATGGTAATTATGAAAATGTAATACTAAAATAACGGATTCATAAGGCTAAATTTTTTCCAAATAACTTTTTTATTAAATTAAATTTATTCATAAATAAATAATATGGTCAAGAACAATGGCTTGAATGGTCTCAAAGAGGTCTTTTGTTCAAATGTCGTACAAGTAGTTTGTCTAACATAACTTTCTTCTGGTAAAAACTAGGGTAAGCTATTATTGATTTATTCAAATATTCGAAAATAATTAAACAACTACTTTTTCAAATTTAGGATTGGCATATTGCTAAATGCTCATAATATCCGGGATAAGGTGTTAAAAAACTACAGTAATATGGACAAGAACAACTGTCTGATCGGTTTCTGTTATGTATTTCATATTTCCTTTCATGATGTTCTTATCTTCTTGTATATTCGTTATGTATTATAATACTGTATTTTACGTAGTATAAATAGTCTCGTATTGTGTAAATAAATTAAGAGTATAGTTAGAATACACATGATCTTATAAACAGTGTAACATTATTCCTCCACGTGAATTCTTCTCCTCGTGTCTCTCGGTCATCCTGGATCTCTCCACCTTATAAATAAGTTTGACTCTCTCGTTCGTCAAGACGCAACATTGGCGACGAGGATGGGATCAGGATCACGTGACCTCCTTGCTGTGGGATCGTCGGCGAAGCTAGCCCTGTTGGAGTTGGGTAGCCTTTTTTCGTCGATGGGGAGAACGCTCGTTCGTCTGCAGAAGGCGGAGCAATATGGACTGTGTCTTAGTTTGGGCCTCGTGGAGGAAGGAAGAGAACCTTGGTCACTTACAAGAAGTGAAGTGTGTGTCCGGGTCAGGGACCACATAATTAAAAGTGGATTTAGTCCTACGCAATTTTGGTGCTCTGCTGTTCCTACTCTCCCGTTCACATCATTGGTTAATGGATGTGGAACGGTCTCTCCTCTGGATAACTAATAACACCATTTAAATCTTGTTCTTACCAACATTAGTATACCATTTAAATCTTGTTCTTACCAACATTAGTATTTTTTTTTTTTTAACAAAAGGAAAATTACAATCTATATCCAACCAAAAAATACATATACTTAATTTTTGCTCACAATACCTCCAACATATACTTTTTGTTTTGATTTAAGCACACCACAATTGAGATAATTTTCAAATTCCTATTTATAAGTCTGGGATACAATAAAGGGGGATAGATAGCAAAAAGAGTGATTTTCACTCGACATAAAGAAGTTAATAATTCAGTAACTATAACGGGTAGTCATAAAAAAAATCACCACAACTTCGCAGCCTTATATCTCTCCTTCTAAATTAAGTAGAGGTTTTGTGAATTTGTACAGAAAGTTCCCATGTTGTTTTTTTACGATGGAGTCCCAACGAGAAAATATCTCCGCTCTCCTGGGCCTCAATGTCCACCATGTACCTTCGGAAAACCTGCACCGCCTTCCAACCTCGCCCTACATCGTCTCTTAAAGCGGCTATATTCATTAAAAATGGTAATCATAAGAACAAAAATATATTTGCATATATTATATAGTACATAAGCATAGATGCGCCAAATAGGGAATTTTTTCATCGAGTCGGTATGTAGTAAATATTACAATTATTTACAGAAAAGGCTTGAAAAAAAATAAAACTACACACATTAAACATTGTTTTGATGACAATGACTTTTAATAAAATATATATTAAATTTTAAGCCAAAGTTAATGAACATAACTTCTTAATCCAAAAATTAAATTATTTTGTTTTAATCTTCTATATTACAAACTGTTGACACAGCACAAAGTTTCCTTATTTATTTAAAAATTGTATATCCAATTTAAGAAGACAAAATATGCTAACAGAAAGCATCATAAAAAGTTATGTAAGTTAAATCATTAAATTAAATTGTAGCTTGGCATTGAATTTAAAATAAGTTAAAAATTAAATTGATATAATCTTAGTTTGATAGTTAGTTATCTGATTATTTTATGTTTAATACTTAATATGCTCTTATTATTGTACAACATATATTTAATTTATTAAAGTATTTGTAGACCATAATGACTTTTATTTTACCTAAAAATAAATAATAATACGAACAGAGGATATTGAACAGAGGACTATCCTCTTATCAAAAATAATAAACATTGAAAATGGGCATATCCATAATTAGTTCGAGTTAAGGTAGAGTAATAGAAACTTTCATGTTCGATAAAAACCTTCAAAAAGAGCCCCCCTTAAGCCTCCCTATGTGCCACTTCCACAAAATAGGTCTTCTAAGTGTGTTCGTCTTTGCTTTATTAGCCCTTCAAATCATATTAAAAAAAAAAGTATGCCAAATTCTTTTTTTTAGGGCTCAAAGAATTCCGTTCATTCATTGAATGCACGTTTCATGGAACGCCGTTCAATTTTGTGTTCCGTTCACAAGCCTGGTTTCACTAATATTAAAGCAGCAGACTAGAAACAAAGGCACAGGGAGTGCGTCTATGGGTGTCCTATTACTAAGAGTGTTCGTCACTAGGGCTATAACTCGATAATAAAATGTTCATATTGTTTAACCATTACACATTGTACAGACAATCACATGGTTATTGAGAATTTAAAATATCACAACTATACTACCTTTAGTTTTGAAGAAGCATGAATTTATTCATGTATTTGCTTAGGGAACGTCACTTTGCACCCCTCTAGTAATAATGTCAATGGAGATCATCCTAGCAAATTTATTTCTATCAAATATAGTAAACAGGTTGAGAATAATTTCTTATTTAATTCAATCATATGCATCAAAACAACACCCATTTTAGCACTAAAATAATTCTATATGTTCTCTGTCTTTGACAAAGCAAAATTAAGGACTTATAGCTCTTTCATGGGTTATCTCAGATTTGATTTTCTCCATTGGATGTGTTGAGAACTAAACTGAAATCTTGAGCTTGAAATTTTTCAATAAATGCATTTATTTATGGATATGCCCAAACTTATATTATTTACAAGTCTTATCAAGCTACAAGTTACGAAATATGTAGAAGTAATTAAGTGAAATTCTTCTTTAGAGTAAAGAAAAAAAACTGGCACGCGCATACCTCCTTATATATCCCAAAATAAGTTCATGACTTAAATCACAAACATCTTAATCCTCTTAAACTATGGAGGATTTTATTTATAAATTAATATAACTATTTCAATAAGCACATTCACTCTGAAGGCATTTCTGAATATTAAGTAAAATGCATTTTTACATTTGTTAGCAATTAATATTTTGCATGTTATATGAGAAAAAGATCAGATTCTATCATTTTAAAGTTCTGGGGATATAATTTGAGTTAATAATATATATTGATACTCTCATAAAAAAAAACATCAGATGTGACATGGACTTCCAGGAGATATAACTTGAATTATATCATTAAGACTAGATTCGACTACAATACGTATAAAGGGTACAACATTTGATTCTAAATTTCCTAGTAGACTTAAAGTCCCATCGAACTTGAAGAGTCGATACTGGACTCAAATTCGTAAGAAATAACTTGTGAACACATTAGAAACAAAGATGTGTTCTCAACTTGCCCCTCCATCAGTGTCCGAATCCTTTATTTGAAGTGAAAGATAAAATGCAATACATTATCCAGGCACACAATAACATTTCAAGAGTCGAAAAATTATCAGATATGATATAAGAAACCCAACATATGAATTAGGCATATAAAATTGAAAGCTGAAAAGGAAAATAATTCATAATTGAATGGAATCGGAAGGCAGAAGAAGTAGGAAACTTTGATGTAATCACAAATATACAGGAACCTTTTTCTTTCAATGTGAACATATTTATGAATGACGCAAAATATAAGGATGATACTAATGGTACTCGTCAAGATGTACTCATTCTCCATTGGTCATTGGAGGAACACAGACAAAAATATAAAGAGAGTGGAATGGATACTTACATGTTTATGGTAGATCTGAGCAACACACTTGCGAATTCTTCCGTAAGAATTCCCCGCATTTCGGTCAAGCTGAAGACGTGTTTTGATGAGCCAAATTGGATTGGTTAGAGTAGACGCCGTGAAGCCTAAGGAAGAGGCAATCAAGAAAGCAATGAAATAAGCATCAATCACACAAATACAAAGAATTGCAACCTGCTGAAGCAGCAGAAAGTACATGCACGAACGGAGTGTCCCGGTTACGCACAGGAAGACACACGTTCACACGATCCTTGGTCCAAGAGTAGGCACAAAAGTACATGGCTCGAGCGGGCGCCACTCCCAACAGATTCGGGCCCAGCCCTTTGAATAGACCACTCAGTCCC
Source organism: Lepeophtheirus salmonis (assembly GCF_016086655.4). Classification (NCBI taxonomy): domain Eukaryota; kingdom Metazoa; phylum Arthropoda; class Copepoda; order Siphonostomatoida; family Caligidae; genus Lepeophtheirus; species Lepeophtheirus salmonis. The sequence continues at coordinate 6,140,202 of NC_052142.2, read as the reverse complement.
TCACATTTCACTATGTCTTTCAAACAGGCCCAAGGATTCGAGCTGAGCACGTAAGGCCCAGGGCAGGAGGATTGCGAGGATTGCAGTCGCGTCTTCACTACCTCAAAAGGGCAAGTCAAAATCGCGCCCAGAGTTCCACCTGTACCACCAGATACTAAGTGGATCACTGTTCGCCACTCCTCTCCAGAAACCATTCCTTCTTATTTACTTCTTCACCTTTTCTCACTCTCCTTCTCTCTTTCTCTCTCTCTCTCCAAATCCCAAGACTCAACCTGGAATAAAGGGGGGACTCATCACTTATTTTAAATCACAAAACCTCTCGACAGGTGGAGCCGAGAATGTATTCATTTACATAACTTGCATTACTTCTGTTCAATGCTCCGCTTTCCTTACTACACATTCGATTCCAAACATAACACAATAAATTATTAAGTAGTATGAAATTCTCAGTCAGAATGAATCATTATTCAATATCATCTTATGCATTCCAGTAGAACAAATGAACACAATAATTCCATAAACCATATTATGTTATGTATTTAAATATATAATCAGCAAGGAAATAAAGAACTGGTTAACATTTAAGAAATACCTTATTTGTGAAAAGGGAGCAAAACAAAAATTCAAGATTTTGAATTCAACTCAGAAATTTTTCTACATATTGTACAATTCCATAGATAACTTATTTTTAGATTAATGTATCTTGGTATTTTTTATTTTTGTTAATTTTTACTAAACAAATTAAATATAAATTGATTGCCATAATCCATAGATTGTTATCCTTTATCGTGCATTAATTAATTAGGAATTGTACATTTTCTGCATTTTAATATGTTGACAAATGTTGCCATAAATACCCTTAAAGAATTTATTAAGAAATAATTTGCTTCTTTTGATCAAAAAATAATGTGGTATAATTGATTTACGTGAAGTGCAGTTAAATACAACAATTCCAATGCTGTTTTAAAGTCTACTCTATCCATTTCATCTTAAAAACCTTCTATCACCTCACAATCCTCTTCACCGTAATCGATACATTATCTTATTGGCCTGTTAGATACAAGGAACTTCAATTTATTTAAATAATTAATCATTGATGATAAAATTTTCGATTCGAGGCATGGCCCTCACAAAATAATGCAACCATATTTAATCCTATTTTCTGTTATCAATTTAATTCCAAAAATAGCCCCCTCTTTAATAATTTTCGAATTTATTGTGACAACCAGAACCATAGAATATATATCACTATATTTAGTTGCTACATTTTTAATCATAAAACATAGTACCGTTCTTGTCGGTGTGTCATCAGCGTCAGATCCATAAAATGTTCCTCCAACAAACTTGGATCTAAGAAAGCTCGGCTACGGAAAATTTGTGTTGGGAAAATTTATCCTGGGATTACTCACACTGGGAGATTTCATATATATAGGCATACTTGTAAATCCGGTTTGTTTTTTAGCTGCCCAATTAATTTTTAATTCGTAGTATAATGAATTAATTTAATTTTTCTTAGCAGTTGTCATTATTATTTAATTCCTGAGTAGTCCACATACTTTCCTAAATAGATTCATTTATATTCAAAACCTGTTAGAACCTTCGTGTGTGCTCATAAAAGACGTAACGTAATCCTGAGGATTTGTCGATGAGTTCTTATACTTCTTATATAAGAACTCATTGTGTAAGTCCTTGTTGGACTCAGAGTAGAATTAGGGATCGACATAGGAATAATTCTAGAAAATATCCTTGATTATATCCTTTTTTCCTTCCTCTCTAGTCACAACTGATTGTAGCTGATTTAATGAAACGTCATGACCATTTTTCTTTCTCTCTTCCATAGCATTTTTCAAATTGTTAGGGTTACCATGTTGATTTTCGGTTTCTTTTTTTTAACATGCCCATTTAACAATGGATTTTCATTTTTGCATATAAAAGCTCGCCGGGTGGAAAAATCGCCTTCCTTTATTTAATTTGAATAATAATCTCACTTATGTGAAATTAATATTTAAATAATAATATAAAATAAAAAAATTATATCGTTTTTACTATTGTTTAATTACTATTGTACTGTTTTTTACTATATGTGATATGCATATATTTTTGTACTTTTACTCAATTTTACTATAACGGTGCATGCTTGATGAAATCTTATCCTTTTTTTTACTATATAAATTAATTTATTATTTTTATTAATTCAACGACTTTACCACGAAACACTTTTTTAAATTATTTATAATTTTTCAATGATTAAATTTTCAGAAAAAGTAAAATAGATCATTTATTCATCTTTATGACCTCAAAACTCAGACTTTAATCAAGTTACTTAATATTTCATTAATGAATAGTAAAACTATCAATGCTATGACATACCAAATTTAAACCATATTCGTTTCCTCGTAATTTATTATAATTATTATTTAAATATAATGTAAACCATCATAATTTTTTATTGTATATCTCAATTAAATGATTTTAATAATATAACTTTTATATTATATTATGACAAATTAAATATTTTTAGTATATAACAATTCATAATTTTAACAATTTATAATTTATACAATTCTAATATAAACAGCCTCTAATATTTTAAATTCAATATCCCCATTGGCTCAATTTTGTAAATCTTGGAACATAATATTTATATGGCATATTGAAGTTCCACTATCAATATGGGTATGAATCTAACTTTTACTGTAAGATTATATACTTAATTATAAAGTGGATAAATGAGAGAGGCTCGTACTCGGAGACACTCCATGGATCCTCTGTTGGCGGTAAAGAGGGAATAATCGTTAATCCGACATTAGAAGAGTCCATGGAATTGACAGTATCTCACTACGCCAGTTAGATACTGTTCCTATCGTCCATTTTGATGAAAACATGATTGATAATTTGTTTGCTCGACGTGAAATATGAGCCTATGGAGTTAGCGAACATTCAATATTGTCAATCTATTGGAATTTATAGTATATGAAATATGTAACATCGTATTTTATGACTAAAAACGTGTTTCCCGTAGCCTTTCCGTTATACCACCAAAAACTCATCTTTAAAATGAACGTGGTATCTTCTTAGATGATAGGTTGAGCGATTTTTACCATAATGAAAAACTAGAACTAACCTTACTAAAAATGCTCATAGTAGGTTATCTGAAAGGCCTATGACGAATCTGTCTTAAGTGAAATTATTATTTACATTAAATAAAGAAAGGCAAGTCTTCCTCCCGGCTAGCTTCATCCTATACAAAATTTCCCAGCGCGAGTAATCCTAGCACAAACTTTCCCAATACAAATTTTCGGTAGGCGAGCTTTCCTGACTCCACATTAGGGAGTATTGCCCCAAAACGAAAATTGAGATAGCAAAGATTTAACAATTGTGAAAGTTGCGTCTTTACAATAGAAATGAACGTAGATAAATATATTTTCGGCCAACCAAAATACTACAACCATCCCCCCCCCCTCCCCCGACCCCAAACTTTTTTTATTCGTCATTAAAAAAAAAATATTTTAATAAAAATATGTATATTGTCATGTAGTGAATATTTTGATTTTTTTTTTAAATTGCCAAGGAATTTTCCAAGGGTTCAAGGAGCAATAAAAGGTTGTGTGCGCACTGTCTTATAAAGAAAATAGGACTTTTTAATTTGATAGTAAAGTGTAAAACATTAATGCTGTAATGAAATGGAAGAAGAAAAAAAAGCAAAAAAACACTTTCACCCTTTTTGCCAAGAAAATACTATTTTTCAGCATCTTAATTAAAATGATACTGTATTTCAAATATAACACAATCACACAAACATAAAAATAATTTTTCTAATAAACTACCCTTGTTCTAAGATATTCATGTATAATTACAAAATAATGTTTTCATTTATTTCTTTCGCCAAAAAGTTAAAAGAGAGAGGCAGAAATAAAGAAACTTAATGATGAATTTTCAGAAAGAGAATTGCTTAAATTAAGATGGATCGGGTTCGATTGAAGGATTGAAAAGACAAAAGTGGTTAAATCTCTTGATGAAAATGAAAAAAAAAATATTACCACGGAGCCATTCAATGAAGTCATAACATTTTCTGCACAAAATAATAAGAAAATTTAGTAATATTTAAAGTTAGGTTGCCATTACATTATTTTTAAATAGAAATGACGGTTTTGTAGTAAAAATACAGTATCTTAAATTTAAATAATGAATACTTTTTAATGTTCATTTTTAGGGGAAAAAATGAATGCCTAGAAGTTTTATTTTCTTATTAAATAGTTCATTAAAAAAAGTTGTAGTAACCACATTGAATTATAAAGATATTTAAACAAATATTTATAGTAATAGATAAATAACTATAATTAATTGGAATTACAAAAGTTACTATTGTTATGATTGTAAAAATGTAAACGATCGAGGGGTAAATAACGCAGATATGGTTAGTGACAGCTTTATGAAACTTTGTCAGGTGATAGATAATATCTTAAATATCAGAGGATTAATACAACATTGATAGAAAATAAATGAATAAAACAAAAAGTAAGAATTAGTATATAAAACCATATCATTTTAATTGGTGTACTAGTTCATTTCTTCTACTAGTCCTTGACTAGTGCTGTGTCGTCCGTGATCACTTCGTTCTTTTGGACAACTCTTTTTAGTGAACGTACTGAACCAACTCAGTTGTATGAATGATTCGTTCGTTTATACCGTAAGTTTCCCATATATAGAATATATAACTTAACCTCAATCAAGTATTTCTATCCACCTTGACTTTTTTAATAAGTTATTATCAATATATTCAAGTGAAGAAGCATATATTTGTGTATTGGACGGTATTTCATTAGTTTGCTACTTTGAGTGCACTCTAATTTGCAGACACGAACAATTGCAAAGTTACCAACATACCAACTGATCTGTTTTTACAAAATAACTAATTCACTAAAAGAACTAAATCATCAAAAGAACCGAATCCTTTACAGTTTATTCGTATTTCGTACATTCAGGTAGCAGTTCACTCAAGTGTACTCTAACTATTGAGTGAAAAAGAATCTTCTACAGCCACTTCCCTGAGCATCATAAATCCCATATAATATCCAAAAATACATCCCGGCCGACCGATTGTGCAGGTTTTCTTAACTAAAAATCACTTATCAACTAAAATTAATGCTTATATTAATATTGGATTAACTAGAGGACAAGTTAAAGATGTTATATAATTATTTATGCAATATGGATGTTATAGAATATAAGGAATGTTAGACTGAGCCTAAGTAAAGTAAGCTTGTATTCCTTAATACCAATTTGGATTAAATACAGTTTGATACAAATGAATACCGTAGTGTGGTAATCAATAATGCACCATATCTTTAAATGTATATTTTATATATATTAAATAAATTTACATCTAATACTTTACAATTTAATCTTTAAGAAGTGGCTATATTGACTCAATACAGGTTTTTTTAAATATCAGCTTGAATTCTTTTTTTTTTCTGGATATTGAGAGTTGAATAAAAAATGAAGTGGAATCAATAAATGATTCTGAATCATGCCCTAAGTTTTATATTTTATAAAATTATTTATATTGAGCAATTTACTTACAAAGATTTAATACAGTATACATGGAAGTAAAGGTTGAAGATATCACAATTTACTGTATTATAAAATAGAAAGGGGTTTCTTACAGCCTATCGATGTATATTATGCACCTACACAAAGACTTATTTGATTCGATTTGGAGTTGAGTACATGATTTGTGATCGTTTATGTATCCGAAATAGTTCTTTGTGCAAGATTTTTTTTTCCTCAAAATGAAAATTGAGAGATTATATTCTTTTGTACAACTTGCAGAAGGAATTTTAATGAAACTTTTAAAATTCAACATAACTTTAAAATTAAAACATGTCAATCCCTCAACTAATAGTGCATTTAATTTGCCAAATTTCATTTTCAAATGGCTAGATAGGTCACAGAAACGGGTTTTTAAAGACTGAAACTTTTCAAACATCTTTTTTTCATCCATACACAATAGATTATCCAAAATATCCTAGTACACACGTTAAGAAAATTAATAATTATAGCTTACATAAAATCTTGACAAAGTATATGTCACAGTAGAGATTGAAATCCATTAGAACCGTTAATTCTCCTAGTAGAGATCGTGATCGTAATCTGTCGTAGGACAGACAAGATATACACAACAGATCTTAAATAATAAAATCTTGACTTTAAATATATATTTTCATCATTTATATTTACAAAAACAAGAATTAATATAATCTATTTTGATTCGCTCTTTAAGAAGGAAGTTCTTTATAATTTCATAGTTATCGATGTTCAATATTTTCATTCAAGGCATGGACTTTCTGAGTTTGAATTTGACTGTGAAATAAAAATTATAGCTATTAGTATATTAGTAAATGATATTTCAACCTTACACCTCAAACTTTGAAGATCTCCTTGTCCTATTCAATCCTCAAAGCTCAACAAATTAACAGATCAATCGGGTTCTTGTATTTATCAACCACTAAAAATCCTGTTTTATTTCGGAAGGGTCTTGAATCCATTTTTTGACTTCCATTCTTTAGGATACAAAATCCTCCCAGTAATATGAAGATGGTTAATTACTACAAAGAACAGAGTCGTTTCTCGAGGTAGTGAGAGAAGCATAAGTGAAGGATCGAAGTTAGCACAGCACAATCTACAATTGTGATAAGTTAATGAAATATTTAGATATATTTAATATTATATATCATATTCACAAATTCAAGCAGACTTTCATGGACGGGGTCCCCATCTTGATCTAGTTTTATAACTCTAGAACTATCCTCTTCTTGACCTCTCGATGAAGAAATGGACTGCATATGAATGACAAGGATTCTTTGTAACGGACCATATTAGTAGTATTCCGTGATTCCTTCAAATTGCCTTGAAAACCTACGTTTTCAAGTTTGAACAGTTGTGATTGGATGTGAAGGGGATGATTGATAAATTCTAGAAATATATTATGAGTCCCAGCATGATCCTATGAATGATGATGATTATTGTAACTTGTAGGATTCAATCCAGAATTGAGCTTGAACAGGGGAGAGTAAGTGATCCTGGAGAAGGGAGTGAGGGACCCGAGCAATTAGCTTAGAGTTATTGTTTACGTGGATTTGAATTGTGAAAAGGAAAAGAAAGAGAAAAGGGGATTATTAAATTGATGATTCAGAAGTAGGTGCGGTGCGAGTTATAAATTATAATTTATAATAGAAATAGACGATGAAGAAGAGGAGTAATGAGGGGATTTACTTGCATTTCCCAAAGTTGAAATAATATCAGAGATTCCATTTCTTCTCACTATTCAAGATGTATCATGACGTCATTTCATATCTGTCTCCCAATCATCACTCATCACTAATCCTCCCTCATCTCCAGTACCGTCTGCCCAATGTCCAGCTCTCCTTCTACTTTCCTACACAAAAACTACTAACTAGTCTAGAAACTAGGGTTGGATCGGTCTAAAAAAGCTAAAAAGACTGCAGTCCTATCGGTCCGATCCTAATTAATTTTATCAGTCCTAGGACCTGTCCTTATCAGTCTTTTTTGGGAACTGCAACAGCTAAAATGACGTAATTTTTAATTTCATTGCACACCTATTCGTTAATCAGGTCTGAAGAATATTTTGTCCTTCCGCGCTGATCCGTTTGTGGAAAAAATATATCATCACTTGTATTATCAAGATTAGTTTAATCTCCTATACGGAGAAGCTGTGAAATTGAAGACTTTAATGGAAGATTGTTATAAGTTGTCCGACTCGGTGTTCCCATAGAAACTCCAGAGGCTACGACAAGTGACAAGTCTGATGGCCATTTATAAGACCTTTAGGTTGTCCTCGAAGGCCCTTATGGAGCCTATGAGGAGACCAGTATGATATCTCGGACAGTGGCAGCAATGTCTAGTGCTTCTGATCTTTAAGATCAAGCAGAGGAAAAAAGGAGGGTCTCCTATCGGTTAATTAATTTACCGCTACTTCAAATTCTAACTCTATTCCTAGACCAGCAGCAGCACCTTGCCCAATAAAGAGGATGAGGGGGCCAAAGAATAGGTAATTTAAATCTTTTATTACTATTTCAAAAAACTTGTGGTCGCAAATACCAAACACACCTCCTTGATTTATAAGAAAAGTCCCACAACCTTAGCGTTAGACGGAATTTAGCGGCAAGATTTTGGATCTTCTTCGCTTTCTCATCAGGAAGTGAAATAGTCATGGGAAATTGTCCCATGACAAACCCAGATAAAAAAGTTGCTTTCCTTGAATCAATAACTAATATTTTAATAAGAAATTCAAACCAAGGATTGTGTATACCATCAATGCTATACACGAGGAGAGTGAGGCTTGCACATAGGTATTGTCCATAAAAATTAATTCATCTTAATAAATACTACAACTTATCGTAAGTTGTGACGTTAGATATGAATCCACTATTTCAAAAGCTTATTAAAAATTATCGGTGCTGATTAAACCCCATGAATATAATGACAGTTTTTTTCCATTTAAATCTGGAAAAAAAACGACGATGGTCAGGATTTAAAAAAAAAGAAGGATATGTATCAGAAAGATCTACGGAATATTAATTAATCAATTGAAGATAATTTATATTTATAATAAACTATAAGCTTATTAATTAACTATTAATATCCATCGATAATTATCTTTATGAAGTAGCATTGCCCATCAGGTGGTAGAAAAGTAGTTATTTCTTCCCTTTGGTCCCACCTCTGACGATAGTCATAAGCAGAATGAAAGGACAGGATTGCTCCTAAACAATTTTAATAATTTCCGAATGGACCTGATCAAGATGGTTCCTGAACTTACAGGAACTGTCAATGAAATCGCTAAGATTGGGATCGGCTCGAAGGATTTTCTCATGTCTGGACTATCAGACTCTATCATAATCGGGAGTGCTTTTAAAATAGTCTACTCTATGACATTAAATATAAATTAATAAGGTGTTTATTCGTTTTTTTATGTTCCATTCTTCTATTACTCAACATTCAGTAATATATTATATCTCATATTTTAATAATAATTATGTTTATTTATTAATAATTGTTGATATTTATCTATTAAATAGGAACACAAAACTAAGGATTCATGTTTGTACTGCTTACTCTATATCAGAAAAATATTAAATAAAACATAAACGGTGCCTTTAGATGCCATCAATACAATTGAAACCTCCAGTATCGACGATATCTGATTTATATTTTTTAATTCAAACTTTATCCTAAGTATGGAGTCTCTTCAACTCAGTATTTGTAGTATTATAACCTTTTTTTAAATGTACTATAATTATCCGTTGTTATCTGATGAATTGTAATATTCTATCCAGGATTTAAGTAATTCTCCATTAAAACGGATTTATTTGGATTTACATTTGTATTTGAATTGTTGTTATTTGTATATATATATTTACATTTGTATTTGAATTGTTGTTATTTGTATATATATATTTACATTTGTATTTGAATTGTTGTTATTTGTATATATATATTTACATTAATATTTATTTTATTTTTTAAAGACTAATATTGATAATGTAGCATGTCTACTATATTTGTCTAATAATAAATGAAAACTAATATTTTGTTTAAAATATCATACTTAATAATATATAATAATTCTATAATATTGTTATTTAAAGAGCTTTAATACTTGATTCCGTACAATTAACAAGTGGACTAGAATACAAAATAGTTATGAGGTATCTAATGGAAGAAACTGCTATATTATTTAAGAGCAATTCCTAAAAATATGAAGTTATAACTAGCAAAAATCAATGATTAATAGTTGTTCTCCAATTTATACATTAAATACTTCAATTCCTATTCCAAGTTAAAATGTATTATGTAGTTGACTTTTACGACATACAAATATAAGGAAAAAATAAATTTCAATATTATTATTAATTAGATAAATTTAATTATACATATATTAAGTGGGTACAAATTTTTGTGCAAAGTGGTATAAGTTCATTTTATATATATTATTCCATTAGGATGTAAGAAATAATTGAAAAAAGTTAGTGTAAGATATAGTTTAATTTTAATAATACAAGATGGTCCAACTTTTCTATTATGCCTTTTTGCTGTATTTATTTAGTATGCAAAATTATGGATTCATAATTTTATACAAGTTCTTAACCTTTTAAATCAAGATTGCGGACAAATATTAATAGTTTTATAATCTCTTAACATATTTAATAAAGATCGATGGAACTTTAATTATGTTTTTTAGGACATTTATACTTTGTGTGGTTAATTAAATTTATCCAATATTATAAAAAAAATATTATTGGATAAATTCGAATTATCTTACACAATTTGGATATCCTGGGCAATTTACTTACTGTTGTTTTTTCCATAATACTTCATTTTCTAATATTTTTAAGTGAACATTTTGGTTACATAAATATTCCTATAAAACATAAACTGAATAAGATTAATCATTTAGAATCAGACTTGAGTTCTCTCATGTTTTGTATGCTATTACTTTTATATATAAGTTTTACTAGCTGAGATTTATTAACCTACTTTCATTATTTTATGTGTACATTTTATTAATTCAATTTTTTGATTTTGATCAAGTTCAACCCAGCTCGAGTTTAAATAAGTATTTTCTACTCGTATCTCCTAAACTTCGTGTTTTCTAAGTTTTTCTTGAATTATTATTTGTTCTTCTATTCTTCGCTTCGTGTTTTCAAAGTTATTTCTAAGATATTTTTTATTGTGTTTACTACTTCAATAAATTACATAAACTAAATCCATTTCAATTATAATATGCAGAATAAATTTAATAAGCATTGCAGTGAGTGCCGGTATTAAAGATGGGGCTTACCATAGACACAGTACTTTCAAGTAAAACATATTGAACCGTGCAAAATTATTTAGTTTAAAAGAAATTCAAATTAAATTATAAATGCCTAGATATCAATGACGTCAACAGGATTATTTTTTGGGTGGAGGCTTGTTTTTTTTTTGTTTTCTCTAGAAAATTTCAGAAATTAGATTTTTGCTACGCTCCATAATTTGGTGGAATGAATGAAATCCTTAAAAAATTATTTTAACCTCGATTTTAAAGATATATATATCTCGCTCAAAAAAAAATTCTAGTACAAATCAAAAATTGCTTTATTTGGAGGGGAAGGGGGTTGCGAACGCACCTGCTACATTAATTATAATATATTAACATTTATTGATTTCTAAGAATTATATAGTAGTGTCATATATTAATTATGCATAAAAACCGAGCTTTAATTAAATCTTCAATAAGTCGCTTAATCCAAGGAATACTCGATACATATACATTTAACGCTCACAGTTTTTTACATTGACTTTTTTTAACTATTTAGGGTTATTTTTCATATGTTTAGTGTATGTCTTGGTTAATCTTATATAAATTCCTAGAAATTCATTAATTATATATTATAGAGGTATTATTTTAAAACAATTAAAACAGAATATGTTGATTCAGATGGAAATTACATTATAGAGATAATTATTGATGAAGATCATATGGATATGGACACTAGTATTGTTGATCCAGATCAAATGGATACTAATATTGTATTATTATCACCTAAAAATGAATCTATTAATAGTACTCATGACCATCCTGATGACGATAATCTTTTTAATATGGAAACTCAAAATGAGTCCAATTAAGTGCAAAAAGTGAGTTATATATTTAATGTTATATGTAATTTTTAAATTTTATTTTTTTACAGGCCACTTCCACAAAAAAAAAATCCAAAGTTTGGAGCATATAATAAGTAGAGAGGAACAAAAATGATATTGAAATTGATGATCCCACGAAAGATAAAAAAAGTAATCTTGTTGTACCTTACAGTTTATAATTTATATAAGAGGACAAATTACATCATCTCTCACGAAGATGATAATCAAAGATTTAATGCCGCTAAGGGCCATAGATCAATCTGGTTTTAAAGAATTTGTTAATATTTTGGATCCTAGATACATTCTACCATCAAGGACAAATATGCGTCAAAACGTTATACCTAAATTAGTTAATGAAGAAAGAAATAAGTTATGTTGAATTTACAAAGTATATTTAAGATAATGGTTATCATTTCCATATAAATAATGTCATAATATTTTTTTAACCTTATCACTTAGCTCATACAAGAATTGACCAATGTAGTTTTTTTAGGCCTCACTACAGATACTTGGTCAAGTGTAGGCATGGATGCATTTATTTCATTGACAGCACATTATATAGATCAAAGAGTACTTAAAGAAAAATTATTGCCGAGTTCAGAATATAAAGATCGACATACTAGTGAAGCAATATCAAATTTTATAATGGTATGCACAACATTTTTATAAATTATATAAAATTTGAATGTGTAATTTTAATTTAGACTGTTATTGAAGAATATAAAATTACTAAAAAGATTATTTCTATAACTACCAACAATGCTAGAAACATGAAAAAGCCTATTGAAAATACAATTTTTGTAAATATTCCATGTGTAGCACATAGACTTAATTTGTGTGTAACACAATCTTTTAAAAAATCAGTTAAAAGAGATATAATAATAAAAATAAAATTAAAAATATTGTAAAATCAAATTTACTGGAAATTATACAACTTCGTCTTTATCAAAGGGTGAAAAATCTTATTTTAAACTGCGAAACACGATGGTATTCATCCTTTTTAATAATGGAAAGATTTATCAATCTTAAAGATTTTATAGTAATTTACTTTTACGAGGATGAAATGGAAGAATTCTGTCAAGAAGATTGGAAAGAAGCCATAAATATGGTTTCTATATTAAATCCTTTATAAGAAGCAACCAAAATGATACTTGGCTCAAAATTTTCAACTTCGTGTTTAGTATATGTAATTGAAAAAAATATTATTAAAATTATTAAATATATTGTTAGCAACACAAGAAAATTTTTTCGAAGAATGTAAATCCTTATTAATAAATCTTATTAGTGAAATAAGTAAGTAATTTATATCTTTTTAATATTTTAAAAAATTTACATAATTTTTTTTTTAAAGATTCGCGGTTTTCAATAATTTCATCCGTAAAATATATCAATTTGAGGATATTGACGTTAAAGAACCCTTCAATAAAAATGGTGAGATTTAAAAATGACAACATTTTACAATCTACCATAGACAACATTACTGCAAGACAAACGGAGTCGGTATTAATTTCTACTAAAAAAGAAGACAAAGATGATGATGAAGAAAACACCTTAAAAAAATACGTTAATGCAACTTATTCAAAAGGAACAAAAGACGATATCTAAAAAAATAAGTTATGTAAAAAAAAATGAGTGCAATATAAAAGAAGAACTAAATATTTTCCTTGGTGAAGAATGCCTAAGTTCCAACGAAAGCTCATTAAATTGATGGTATTGAAAAATATAGATTTCCAAAGCTATCCCAATTATATTTTTCTTTGGGTATTATTCAAGGTTCTTCAGTTCCCTCTGAAAGGGTCTTTTCAACGACGGGAAATACACTAAGTGATCGAAGAAATTACTTGTCAAATGGCATGGCAGAAATACTAATAATATTAAATTCTAATTACAAATAACTATTTTTTTCGAATTTTATATTATCAATATAGATTTCAAATGCATTTATAAATTATTTTCATAAATACTATTAAAATATTAATTAATACAGACTAATTGCTTAAATGATTTAAAATACAAAAACTTTAGACTGCAGAAAGTCCCAAAAGATAATTAAGGAGCTGAAGGTACTTAAAGGTTGTTTATTTTTTATATATATAAAAAATTATTATATTTGGTGATAAAAATTTGAATAATTAAAAAAATCAAACAAATTATACTCTTGTATTTGGTACACATAATACAATATAAAAAATTGAATATACATAATTTACTTAAAATTAAATTATAATGGCATAGTTATATTGTTAATATATATTAAATTAACTAAAAATAGGGATACAATCAAAACCTCATCTACCTTTACAAGGCTAAAATAACTATGAGTTATGGGGCATAACTCATACTTGACTTATGGCATAATATTTAAACGTCCAAAAATAAAGTATAATGAATAAATACTAAGGTACATTTACATAATTTCTACATTGTTATATTATTTTATAATTTTGAAATATGAATACAAAAATCATTTAATTATTGTTACGTATTTAATTATTTAGATAAATAAAACAACTAGTAATAAACTATTATGGAAAACATAATTTATAAATAAGTATAATCATAAAATGTATTATATAACTTAATTTAAAATAAATCTTAGATCCTCGCGATTCTTCACTGATTTTTTTATTCCATTTTTATTAAATTCCTCACTTTTTATAAACCAATTATTAATTATTCTGCATATTTATAAATACAATGATTAATTAAGTATTTAAGTAAAATATTTTAAATCAGGAGTTACTGACTTATTCTTGAACGTATAGGATATATGATACACGAGGTTATAAGTCCTTGCCCCAAAGTTTGCTGTTAAGGGACATGAGTACAATAAACTATCCCTCCATTTCTATCAGCCGAGCGATAATTTGAAAATATAACCTCTATCAAATCTTATACCCTATCGCCATCGTATAAGTTATTCGATGGCGATACATGAAGTCATCACTCATAAGTAGGAGGCCTGTGGCTAGAACGTTCTAGCTATAATTCATTATTTTCTTCTTCTTTATATTATTCAATCCCAGCTATTAGTGAAGAAAGATACAGATTCCCTAAAAGAGGTTAAGTGACTCCAAATATTAGTAGAACTCATTGCATCAAGAGTCAAGTATTGAATCCCGGATCTGTTGTGATGAGTGAGGGAGAAGGGGGTTGTGGGTTCCTCTCTGCAGAGCTGCGGAGGTTGTGTCTGCGGAGGGGCGCTTGCAGCTTGGACAGTCAGAGTGAGGTGCTGGAGTATTGTGAAGGTGTTTTGTGGAGGTGTGGAGAGGATTTGGAGAGTGGGAGTGAGGTGTACGATGCTCTGGGGGAGCTCCTAGAAGAGCTTCTTCCTGGTGAGGCAGAGGCGGAGATTCGCGCTCTGTGTGATGAGTTGTATGGCCTCTTGGGTTTGAGGACAGGGAAGAGCCGCCCCGGTGAGGGACTGCTGTGCCTGGAGAGTGGAGGCTCTGGAGTGAGTGAGTTGTGCTCTCCCATTTGCCTGGGGGAAAGTCTGGAGGGGGCGGAGGTCCTGGATAGCCTGCAAGGAGGAAGAGGCAGCATTTGGATGGAAGAGAAGCGTGGGCTTGGGGTAAAGAGCGCTCCAAGTCTCTTTACTTTTAATACCTCTTGTTTTTTTGTGATTCTTAGCGAGTGGACAAGGAGAAACTGGAGAAGGCGGAGAAGGCGCTGCTCAAAAAGCAAGGCAAAGATTCTTCTCTCAAGTCTCATAGTTCCTCTCAATTGATTTTGCAAGCTACAGCTTCTCAAGTCCTTCCCAAGACAAGAACCGATTTCAATCTTTCCAAAGATATTCGTCTTGAAGGTGTTGATGTGGCATTTGGTGATAAAATCTTGATACAAAATACGAATCTGAGTCTTATACACGGCCGCCGGTATGGTTTAGTGGGCCGTAATGGTCTTGGAAAGTCCACATTTTTAAGAATGTTATCCAGGTTTCACTTATAATTTATCTATTTCGTGATAGCTATTAGTTAGAGTCTTTACTTTTCATATTAATTTTTAAATCAATCTAGTTCTCAACTTAGAATTCCAACGCACATTTCCATCCTTCACGTGGAACAGGAAGTTGTTGGTGATGACACGTCTGCTCTTCAATCAGTACTTGAGAGTGATACGAAGCGTCAATCTTTAATACAGGAAGCTCAGCATCTCTCCAAAGAAGCACTCAATTCCTATAGACTTTCTGAAATATATACAGAAATGGAAGCTATAGAAGCAGATAAAGCTCCTTCTAGAGCTTCAATAATATTATCAGGCTTAGGTTTTGATGTTATTATGCAGAATAAATCCACAAAAAAGTTTTCAGGTGGTTGGCGCATGAGAATAGCGTTAGCCCGTGCCTTGTTTTGTAAACCTGATTTACTTCTCCTGGATGAACCTACTAACATGTTGGACATGGAAGCAATTGTTTGGCTTGAAAAATATTTACAAAGTGAGAGTTTCTTAAGTATATTTTGTACTTATTGTTTCTTTTATTATAGCTTGGCAATCTACACTTCTTGTTGTTTCCCATAATCGTAACTTCCTCGATAATGTCACTACTGATATAATACATTTACAATCTAAGCGATTAGATACATATAAAGGAAACTATACCGTATTTATCAACCAAATGACAGAAAAGTTAAAAGCTCAAAGACGTGAATATGAAGCCCAACAGGATTACCGAAAGCATGTTCAAGAATTTATTGACAAGTTTAGATTTAATGCCAAGAGGGCATCTTTAGTTCAGTCTAGAATTAAACAGTTAGAAAAATTGTGGGTTAAGTAATTTGAATATATAAGGTCATATCAAATAACTATAATTTACTAGGCCTTTTCTGATGCCGGTTGTAAAGGAGGCTGAAATAATTATAAGATTTCCGGATGTCCAAAAACTATCACCGCCAATACTTTGCCTTAACGATGTTAAATTCTCCTATGATGGCAAAAATGACATATTTGACCATGTAGACATTTCAGCTACAATGGAATCCCGGATTTGTATTGTAAGATATATTTAATTATTATGGAGTATTAGTTTCAACATTTGTTAAATAATTTTCTTATACAACAAGTAATTTCATTTAAAAATATAAATAATAGTTTTTTTTTTGTTTTTTTGCAAAAGAAATAGTCCATCTAGTAGCTATTTCATTGGCTGTTGAACAAATAATGATAATTCCTTATACTTTTAATTGACAAATTATTATAAATAGTAACCTACAGGTCAACATTTTTAGCGAGGTGTAAAACACGTGTTTCAACATGTTGGAGGACTTATTCATTTTAACCATACTCATAAATTTATATATATATATAATAGCAATGCTTCAGATGGTAGAAAAATCAATATTTAGTTTTGCATAATATATGTAGAATGATCCGGGATATGATCAGTGTTACCAGATGGTTTAAAGAAAAATCTGTCTGTCCTACCTCTAAAAATGGTTAAATATATTTTTTACACGATAAAGACTATTTATTAGGAATGTACGTCGGCTAATATTTCCCCTCTTAATCAGTATTATAATTGCGCCGTTAGCTTTATTGTATATAAATCTAGCAAGCCCGATTGGCATGATGGTCTAACCTTATATTTTATTAACTTGTAGAATAAATCTTAAACTTCAATGTATCTCTACTAATATAGAACAGCAGTATTGGAGTGGAATCCTTTATGAATGTTTAATAGTACTGCTTGAATCTGGAAAATTGAGATAATTTGCTACATTCTTTAGTAAATAATATTAAATATAATAATTCCTTACTTTAATCTCTTATTATTACGGTTAAGTCTACATCATACAAATTGTTATTAATCTATAATATTGGTATTGTAATATTGTTGATACGTGCTAATTTTATGCCAATTTTTTGAGTCAACAGAAAGTTTCCTTCCATTTCCCCCCCGACAGTAGTGAAGAAACCTATAAGAATTTGATACTATGGATATATGATTAGGTGAGAAAAAGAAATGAATTCTGTTTGTCCACAAAAATGCCTTAAGGCAATTTAGTTTTGTAGATTCAGAATCTCAGTCTATAGATACCCTAAAAAAAATTTTGTTTTCAGGCTGGGTCAACGAATTATTGAATAATAATTCCATAGTTATAAAGAATTGACCCAGAGCTGACAAACTACTTACTGAATTTTGATCTTTCTTGTTTCTTTTCGTATGAAAGGTTACATTGAATAATTATTCTATAATTATAAAGAATTGGCCCAGAGCTGACAAACTACTTACTGAATTTTGATCTTTCTTGTTTCTTTTCGTATGAAAGGTTACATTGAATAATTATTCTATAATTATAAAGAATTGGCCCAGAGCTGAAAAACTACTTACTGAATTTTGATATTTCTTGTTTCTTTTCGTATGAAAGGTTACTTCATAAAATAAAGATAACTACGTGTCGTTCATGGATATATGTGATCGTGTAAATCGTATGTCCTTTTAAGATGGCCTGGTTATTTTAATTGGTAATCTGAAGGATGGAATTTCTCTTCCTTACCAGTTGTCATTATTATTTAATTCCTGATTAATGAACTTCCTTTCCTAAATAGATTAATTTATATTCGAAACCTGATTGAACATTCGTGTGTGCTCATTAAAGACGGAGAGTATCGACATTGGAGTAATTCTTGCCTAAGTCCTTGTATATTTCCTTTTCCCTCTTTCCTTGCCACAGCTGATAGTAACTGATCTCCAAAATATTCTTCAAATTGTCAGGATTACAATGTTTATCTTCTGTTTCCTTTTTTTCGCCCATTATTCACACGATTTTTATAACTAAGTAAAGCTTTAAACCAAATAGTGAAACGTGACCGTTAGCTTGAAGAGATGCAATGGTCATTATTTTTAATATTTTTTTTTTCAAGATGTCGTTTTTTATATTTCAACATTTGCACAAGAAATATTTCTCCCAAGAATATGAGCAAATGGCAAAAATTATCTAAAGGCTACTGCTCTTCCAACCATATTCTCTGAGTTTAAATCGGAACTTGATCAAACTATGGCATAAAAGAAGGGTCCAAGACATGCATGTAAGGAGAATTGGATCTTTTTGAATCTAAGAGAAGGATGGAGTACATGGTTAGAAACATCCAATAGGCAGTAGGAGAGAAGCCCTAACAGCTAAGCTACACAAGCACTGCAAGCCTGCCTTCGCTTATAATAGATACTCTTTGGATGCAAGTTGGAAGCTACTTGATGCCCCACTAACATCTCAGGGCTTACAAGACTTCCTAAATAATAAGCCGAACCAAAGAAACAGAGTAAAGTTTGAAGCTAACTCTCTCACGGACCGTGACACTGCTTGCAGGCCCCTTATAAGCCATCAATCAGATTGTCAGCTCAGAGTCTGAGTGACCTAAAACTGTAGTAAAATTTTAAAAACTCGCGCTCTGCTACCCTCTGGGAATTCGATCCATATTTAGAAATTTATACTAATGCTTCAACGTGCCGTTTTGGAATTTCTTTTTCAGACGGTAGCTTGGAGCAAGTGGATTAAGTTGCACATCCATATGCCTAAATGCATAACTTTTGCTCCTTATAAAATTATTCACAAATTTACCTGTACCATCTTTGAAGAAAAGAATTGTATACCTACAGAAATGAAAAGAGGAGAGCTGAAGGCATCGCTTTTTGATCATTCTACGCCAAATCGATGAAAAAAGTGACATTTTTTATGGCACCATCTCCGATTTTTTTAAATTTAACTTCCATTTTCTGGCTCGATCAAGAGGCCCATAAATTCAAATCCTGGCATATCAATGGCTGCTCATGCTCGATGGAGGTTTATCAGTTTGGAGGACCTTGGCTTAAAGTCCTACATCTGGGGAAGGCGTCACCTTCTTACCACGAAGATGAAGTACATCAGGTAATAAAGATGCTGAAAACATGGATTTACAAAATTGTAAATCAATTGCAGGTATCATCAAACTATTCAGATGTGAGTCAAACTTCAGTTCGGGCCCTGCCTATAGCTCAAAGAATGACCTCTGGCTAACAGATGACAGAAGTAATGTTCCCCCTGAGATGAAGACCTAGTTCCCGCCATAAGTTATTATGTGTGCCGGCTCACATTTTTGACAGTGCACTAGTACCTTCTTAAGAATGTTGTGGTACCATGGCTGGAAGCCACTTACCCTCCAGATATAAAGTTCATGTGGATTCAAGACTCAGTGCCTTGTCTTGTTGCCAAAACTTTCGTGTATTACTTTCACAGCTAGTTCTACGTCATTATCAAAGCTGATGAGGGGTCTTTTCAACAGCCCTGACCTTAAACAGTGTGATTTCTATTTGTGGTCAGAGCTGAGAGAATATCCATATAGCTTCTTGTGAAGAGTAAAATGTACTGCTTCTACGAGGAAGAGGCTGAGAAGGACTGCTCAGCCTTTATGTTCTGTTTACAGTTGGTGATCAATGCTGAGGGAGATCATATTGAATGATGCAACAGCGGATTTTTTATATCTAAATTTCATATTATAAATTTTGTCTTACAATGACATGTACTATTATTTAAACTTACTTTAAAATTTTGTCCCCCCTCCCCCTCTTTTGTTTTATACATAAAAATAAAATGGAGTGGACCAGCAATTCTTATGATACACATTTTTGAATAAAAAAAAGTCAACACAACTATAAACTCTCCAAAATTGTTTGTAAATTTTAAATATGGATTCATTTCATATGTAGTCATCTAATTTTGAAAAAAAAAAAAAAAAATACCTACAATTTCAAGTATAAGAAACTACCTGGAATGGAGTAGTGCCTCAATTTTTCAATTTCTTTTACTTTATAGGAATTTATTTGAAGCGTTCTCTTATACAAAAATAGTATTTTGGGTCAAAAAGTTTTCTTGAATATCAAATTTATGTATATTTTTTAAGGAGAAGTCTCTCGAGGTTAAGTTCTAAATTTTTAAAATTTTGTTCTTATGAATAATATAAAAATGAAATAAGTGGATACAAATATAACAGTTAACAATTGAGTATTTATATATTATATCAACCTCAAGTGAGTTTTGTCTCATTCAAAATAAAATCAATATTACTGCTGAATTAACTCTGAACTTAATGCTTCTTTTTTTTTGTTTGTAAATGAGAGACTAATTATATAAGTTTGAAAGTAAATTCATTTGGGAGTTTTATTTCTAAGGCCGTTGGATTTGAATCCTTTCCGTGGGGATAGTTTATCTCTCCTCGGCTCTCAAGTTTCAATGTTAGATTAATTTTGGTATTTAAAATTATTGTAACTCACTGTTCTTTGAATACCAAATTCCAAGTTTCTGGGGACGACTGCGCCATATAATGGTTTACAATCACAATTTTATTATTTATTCATCATATCAAGATTTCCTTATTGGAACATAAATACACAACAACGCGCAAGTAAACAAAACTTATATATCGTCACGAATTTTAAATTATCATAAAATGTTCTTACTTAAAAGTACATTTCAAGCCTATGAAATGTAAAAAAAAGATCAAATAGAAAATTCTTGAAAACCAGATTAGATATGAAAATATAATTACAGATTCATGAGCGCCAACGACTACGAAATTTAGATATGGAACTTCCAAAATTTGACTTGAGTCAAATAATAATTGGAAGTCTGCAGAGGGGGGTAAAATTGCATTTGACACAGATCTATTTTCACATGTTCCTCGTGAAAGTGTAAATTATCTTTAAAAAAGTCATTTGATAAACAAGTCGTTTTCGTTTTTACTAAATCTATTCTCGAAGGGGAAGTATGTAGGAATTATCCAAAACAGAGGTTCCTCAAATTGGTCTTATTAAATTACAACATAACTGTTTTCCGATGTTGAAACCGAGTTTTAATGCTGATGATGTTTTAATTTATTTATAGGTCGGGAAAAATGGTTCTGGCAAATCTACATTATTAAAGCTTATAATGGAAGAAATTTCAGTTACGGACGGAAGGAGGATTGTTCATAGAAATTTAAAATTTGGATACTTTAGCCAGCATCATGTCGATCAGCTGAATATGAATGTAAGTATCATACATTAACATTATTTTATGTTAATACTTGAAACAAGCTGTGATGAAATTATAATTTTTTTATCCTCCTACAAACTTGAACTTCTTTTAATAATCAGAGAATATTAATGTATTAATAATGATTTCTTTATGTATTTTTCTTGCTAACTCCACATCTATTATTAATTAGATTTTATTCTGCCACTCTTCATTTTTAACATATCGTAGGGATTCCACATGAAGCATACATAGACTTATGATTATACATTCAATGAATTTTAGTTAGCAAATTTATCTTTCTACAAAATTAGAAATCTTCATCTAATCACGAGGACTGGGCATATATGTGAGTGTGAGGAGAGGGCTGGAACGAGACATACGGTACTATTAATTCTAGTTTATTCTAAAACATAAACTGCCTATGATGCTAAAATTTTGGAGGATAGAATATGACGTGTTTCTGCTCAAAATTTCATATTTCTTTATTATAGATCTACTAAGATTGAGATCTTTTCAATTTCTTCGCTTAAAGTCGTAAATATGATAATTACAGATGATAAATCAAAAAATAATGAAAATCACTTACCCGTGACAATAGATTTACTAGTAAATGGATAAATTAAAGTATTATAATGTAATTAGTGATACTAAGTGTATAAGTATAGGTATTTAAAACAAAATATATTATTGGGAATATTAATTAGTAATTTAAATAGAGCTTATAGGCAGAGAATCAGACAAATTAAAAATGGTAAATCATACGATATGGAAGTTATTCATATAAAATAAAACAAAGATACTCGACAAATTATTAGCCACAAATGTATACAAAATGAAATGAGACATTTTTTAAAGGAATCAATTTTCTTATTAGCTGAATAAAATACATATATATATATATAGTAGACTAAACTATGGGGAGAAAAAAAGGGACATTATCTTTAAGAGTATATATTTATTTTCCAATGACAAAAGAGGCACGCAAGTAATAAATAACTCAGGGGCAAGTCTTGAATTGTCCAAGTAAATAGATTATATATCACAAACTCCAGGTTATAAATGGAATGGATGTTGAGGTGAGTGATTTCTGTATTATATGATAGGATGGGGAAAAAGAAATTTTTTAAACATAAAAAACATTTAAAGAAAAATATAAATCTTTAACTAAAAAGTATTTTTTGTTCTTTCAAGAGATATTTTTATTTATAGGGGGGAAAATCAACAAAAGTTAATGGAAAGACTCTGTGATATAATCAACAATTGAAGAGGGGATGTGTGTAAAGTAAAAACTCTGTATAACCATTAGAAAAGGAAAAACTGTTGATACGTGTGCCCTTTTTTTTTTTTTTTTTTTTTTTTGTTCAATATTTAATTTATTATAGTTGCTCTTAGAATAATGATCTCCTGTCTTTGGTCCAACTTGTTTTAAAAACGAATAATAAAATAATGAATTTAAATATAATTATGATGTTTTCCCTGTACTAATGGAAGGCAAACCGGACACTTGTAAGAGAGAAAACAGCCAGTTTTGAAAAACCACCTCACTCTCAGACATTAAATATCATGAATGAAATTCTGTATAAGTTGAGAAAAGTTTGTATAGAGTCATAATCGACTAATTTTATATTTAATAATTTTCAGGATTATTACTAATTGAATATTAAAAATGGCCGCCATTTGGGCAAGTAACGTTTGGAAGGTACATTCTTGAAATCAAAGTACTAACTACTGAGGAAACATAACTTCTCACTACTACACAGGCTCAGACTTGAGGTCAAACTAAAGATGCTAAACTACCAATATTGAGTGGTTCATAAAAATGGACATCTTACGAGGATTTTGTCGATCAGAAGTACAAAAATTACAAATTTAGCTTAGCAACCGACACCATTAGTAGAACATAGTATAAATACATAGTCTTCAATATCAATTTATGGAGATTAAGCACCTAGATCAATGTTTGTACTATAACCAGATCAAAAAGGAAGTGAATCAGACTAGTGGATGCTAAGAAATAGTGACTTAAAGATGAAAGGTCAGCTATGGAAATACACTTAAGAGGAAAACGAGTTTTATGAATCAGTACCATCACAAAAGAAGTCAAATTTCTCTATTGCCTTTTGAATAAATATCCACTCTTCTCTGAATTAAATAAAGTGTTGCTGTAGACGTACAATTTGCACACAGTCCTGAATCTAAACAATTTCGATTATGAGCTTTTGGATAATGAAAGATGAGAACTTGAAGTTTGTAAACATGCCAAAAAAATCTTAAAAATTAATTTTTCGAAAAATATGACTTTTCTGAGGTTAAATCTTACCTTAATGGTAGAAGGTTGCCCTCTTTATAGCAGTAATTCATTTTCTCCTCCCAAAACCATAAAACAAGCATCCGATATTAAAAAGAGCCTAAATTCAGGTGTGCCATGTCTCGTTACCACCTTCTCCTCACGCTCCTACAATAAACAATTACATGCAAAAAAAATATTTTTAATTTTATATTCAATTCCAGTTATACTTGATGCGGTTATCACGCATCTCTTATTACTTTTATACTATAAAATCTGGTTTTATAGTATTTAAAAAAAAATATATTTTTACAATCTTTATTGGCTTAAGTCAACTTTTGCAAAATAAAAATTTAATCAATAATTCTGATACAAATTGTTAATTTTTTTCAATATTTGATGCTTAACTGAAATATGTGTGTTATCTATGATTGTTAATGACAAAAAAACTGAAGGGGAAAAATTAACCAAACATACTGGACATCTATTGGAAGAAAGAACTTTCATTGGAATTCTAGAACTATTCAAACTGTTAAGTTCTTCAGCTTTTTGGATCTGATGAACCGATAAACTTCAACTCTAGATGTATTCCAAGAGACGAGTTTCTTCAAAGACACTAAGTGATATCAATAGGACAAGTTCAGAAAAGCACTATTGTATTTAATCCTAAGACGTTCCTGTAGTTAGGAAGAATGAAAATAATTATAAATCAAACATATGATAATTTTACGGATCCTCCTTCCCGATGTTTTATAGCTTGAGAATGCATTCCCTTATCCGAAAGAAGATCCAGGGTGGTAGCATGAAAGAAAAATCTAATAACATTCTAAGGAATCGCTTCCTACGCCTTGTCTGGCCTCCCGTATTTGGCGATTTAAACGGCTCCTGTGAGCGTTTTAAGAATTATCTTATGAACTCCAAGGAAGATGGCTCCGCTATAGGATGGCAACCTCCCTACTCTTCATAGAAATATTCGAGAAGGAAGAAGTTTAAAAAAAAATTTCTGTAGCATGGCCTTGTAACTTCCAAGGCACCTTATTTTACGACTGATATATGATGAAAATATTTAAAGGACGTATTGAAGAGTCCTTCAACGTTACCTTGTCCATGTCGGAGTGGCATGTAATGACATCTCCTATACGATCCAACTATTTCATAATAGATTTAATCGTCAGCAAAGTGCAGCTAGCGATATGCACTGCCGGCTCAAAAAGTTCAAAGATCCTTCTGGTTCTCGACCGACTCGTGGATCGAACATTGGGCCTCTTGGCGGTGTTCGAAGAAAACGGAGGAGAACTAAGACTAATATCTTTATTTTGTTTATAATAATTATGTCATATATGTGATATAATATCGCCATATCGCAATTTATTGACGTTCAGAAAAAAGTCGGATCAACAAGCCTCGTAATATTAGACAAATAGCTTTGAAGTAAGTCCGAGGATTATTTTCAAAATAATCTTTAAAAGCTATAAAATATAAACGTAAAACTCACTGTTACCATCTATCATGGTCCTTCATGTTAATGTGTATTTCCACAATGAATGATCCTTCATTAATGGAGATTAGAGCTTAGGAGTGACGCAAAGAATCCCTTCAAGGGAACGAGATCAATAAACATCAAGTTAAAAATATGGAGCGTGCTCCTAGGATATTCAAATGAAAAGATATGAATTCATTGGAGCAATTGGTGGATGCAGATTCATATGTCCGAATTTTCCGTCTAAAATACCCATCGAAATAAAATGAACCGATAAACCAGAACTACTGAGAAATACAATTCAAACTTTTCCCTCTCATAGTAATAATTATTTTTATGTTACGATGTTTGGTGGCGATTCACATTCTTAGTTACTAAACAAAAAGTAAGGATAAAAACCCTAGGTAAGGATAAGAGCAGATAATTATTTTCTTCAGTAATATAATTTATCCCTACGACACATTAGATTCCCTACGAGGGCTAGCACTGCTCAGAGCATCAAAATATTAAATTTTTACAAGTTAAATCAATTATAGGACCAAAGAATCAAATAATTTATTAAGTCAACGAAGATTTTTTGGGTAAAATATCTGTGTGCTCGAACGGTTCTTTATTAAAACCATCTAATATTGAAGTAGTTGACCTGAATATTAAATATTTTTAAATAAAATGTTGAATAATTAAATTTTTTAAATACAATTATAAATTGGTACTTGATCATAATTATTTATAGGTATAATGTGTTAACCAAATGTGTTAATATACTTTTTGTTATAGTTTAATAAATAAATGCGAGCAATGCTGGGTGCACCGCTAACTTAATATATTTTTTAGGAATAATCTTTTTAGGGAGATTATTAACCTTCTCGATATTCTTTCTTTTCTTTTGTAAAATGATGATAAATATGTAAATATAATATTATCTTAAATTTAAGTTATGTCCCCTTCAAATCATGGAAAAAAAGTTTCGTGGGAAAAAAATGGAGGAGTGTCGACAAATGTTAGGACATTTCGGAATTAGTGGAGACTTAGCTCTTCAAAAAGTTAGTTTATTAGGTTAAGCACTATTATAACTTTTCCAATATCATTATTTTAGACAAGCAGCCTCTCAGGGGGACAAAAATCTCGGGTCGCTTTTGCAGTTCTTTGTGGGGAGGAGCCAAATTTCTTGATTTTGGATGAACCAACCAATCATTTGGATTTAGAAACGATAGATGCCCTTGGTCATGGACTAATGAAATATAATGTGAGTATACATATAGATTTATTATCACTTGTTTTATTAAACTCTGATTTAGGGAGGATTAATTTTGGTGTGTCATGATGAAAGGCTAATACGCATGGTCTGTCAAGAATTGTGGGTTTGTTCAAAAGGAAAAATTTCTCGTTTGGAAGGTGGATTTGATGAATATCGCCGCATTTTAGAACTTGAACTAGAGATATGATTGTAATAAATATTATTTATATCGATTTTTTATTATAATGTAACTTTTGCCGTAAGAAAAATTAGTAGGTGGTTTTGCCGCGTTTTTATTTTCTCTCTTTCTTTGTATCAGTTTAATATGATATTAAAGATTATGGATTGATCATTTTGACCTTTTTCTGTTTGTTGCTATATTGGGACATTGTTATGTCCTTTGTAATGATTTTAGAATTTATAAAAGAAATTTAGTTATCTTAAAAGTTGTATCTTTTAATAATATTGAACTTTAAATTAAATCAATTGCTAATTGCCAACAGTAGTATCTGGTAATTGTTTTCCAACCTTTTTCTAGATGTGAGGCTAATTTTTGCCCCATCACGTTGTGAAATACTTCTGTTAAAACAATGTTTTTGTAATTTTAATATGTCTATGAAATTTTGAATAATTATGTCACTTCTAATCTGTATGACCACGAAAGTAACTCCTACTAAATTTATTTTGTAAAACTTTTCTACTTAAAAAAAAAAAAAAAATCCAACTTATTTAATAAAATTTAGTTTTTATAGGTATTTTCTTCAAATAAAGGTCACGCAGGTCAATGTCATGCAAACTATCACTTTTTTGTTTATCTAAGTAAACAATATGTGTAATTTCAAATTTTGGTATGTATCTCTTGCATTGTTTAGCCGTGATACGCTAAAGAACAGACAAATATCCGGAAAGCTACAATTCATGTCATTATATTTATCGGTCGTTTGGAAACGTGATTACGGAATTTCATACAACTTATGCAATATAGTTTGTAGAAATTTTGTTTATATAAATTTGTTATTTTGTAAAATAAGCTGTATAAACTATATAGATGATATTAAAAAAAAACATTTATCAAACATATCTAAATATTTTTCAAAATGCTTCAAAATCAGCAAATGATATATAGATATATATAGACTAACAGAATCATTTTGATACCTTAAGGATATCATATTTTGAACATTTAATATATAAGCTCCACATTAGTTCATGTTACTTTTTAATTTCTTAATATTTTTTATCTGGTCTTCGATTTATTTATCCTGACCTTTCGGACAAAACAATATATATATTTGCAACAATTAGTTTAAATGTTTTTTTACATAAAAAGGTCCCATTTTTTCTAAATAAAAAGGTAATAAACATAAAACTTTGATTTTTTATAACCTTATGAATTTTCTTAATTTTTTTCCAAATTTATCATTCTTACTAATATTCGTATGTTAGATAGTATCTTATTAATTATGTTAGTTCAATTTTTAACGAAACGTAAAGTAGGTTACCACATTTATCATACTTGTAAGTGTATAATAATATTTTTCTACTAAATTCGCATATTATAATCCTCTAATTTCAAGAATTCTCATTAACAAAGTAAAGAGGTTCTGTGAATTAAATTGTGTCTTGTTTGTATGAATGAAAATGCTATGATAAATTATAGTTTGTATGCACGGAAACTACTAGTGTGACATATTCTCTTCCCCAAAAATGAAACGTTTTAAACTAAGAACCTCGTAATTTTGATAAGGAAACAGTTGAAGTTTGTAGATTATGCTAAGTTCTGAAAAAATAATTAAGTGTACCTTAAATCAATTATTCATAAAAAATAGTACATTTTTAAAGAATATATAAACAATTATTCACTGATATGTATTTAAATATCATATTATTCATATGATTTTTAATATGAAAATTTATTTTTATGCAATTAAAAAAATATATTGTTACTATTTTTATTATGACGTCAATAACTAAACCGACCAATTTAGTTCAAAAATATACATACTCCTTTGTTCTGTCTGTCTTTTGTATAAGTTTTGTTTACTATCCTATGCAATGCTGGTTTTAGAGAACACAATTTGTTTTAGCATACAGTGAATTGTTTTCGGGCATATAGTTGTTTTAGGAATACTTCTGGAGTTCCTATGTTGAAAATCCATTTTCCTTCACGTTCATAACAACAGCTAAGAGGATTTACCCCACCCTTTGTCTACGTCTGGTATTGGAACTCGTACCATTTCATTCCTAGTTGCAGGAGGTTTTTTTATTCCATTTTATTATTGATTACCTTCTTAATATTGAAGTAAACATAGCGTAAAATGTAAACTTCATCAACTTTGATATCTTCACAAGCATTGCTTTTAGGATATTATTGGCACATGGTGTGCACGTTACAGTCGCACTTTTAATATATGTTGGTATCCTAAGTATTTTAACATACACAGCAAATGTCAGGAGAAGTTGGGTTTTTTTAGTATCCGCAGAAGTAGAAGGTTTTTTTTAATACTAAAATAATCAAAACTGGTCTGGTTTCCTCCATCATAGGTTGGATTCTCATCTATGAATTCTATTTGGCACTATAGCTCTTGCATTGGCTTATCTGCTTTCTCATTTTTTCTCCCTTGTTATTTGAATGCTGGTCATTATATTTTCGAGTTCTCCCTCAGTCTCTACATTTTGAAACATGTCATCTGGTAGAAATAACGTCGAAAGAACACTCTTGCCTTATAGCCAGATAGAGCTTCGTATGGAGACCTCTTAATCCCAGAATGAAAGGCTCTATTCTTCATAAGCTGAACGAATCTTAATCCTACGCTTTAAAAGTTACTTTTTTGATCTTGCATCCAAGTGCACAGCATATTTTCAATTTGCTCGTTCTACGCTCCGCTGACTTTATGAGTGGCGTGGCTTCATGTGGACGATTTTTAAGACCGGACAATACTCTTTTAGACAATTAGCCCTCTATTTTCATATTATCGGACTGATGAATAGCTGAATCACCAAATAACACAAATATGTCGATAAGCTACTTCTTCCGCCCTCTTTGATTTCAATGCATTGAGAACCACGAACTTAGTGAGATGGCCTTGATACATCATTAAATTTTTTTATCCTCAGTCAGGATGGGCTTGAAAATCGATGAGCTCGACTTGACAGCGAGAGTTGAACTCAATTGACACCATTGGCTCAACAACAATAAAAAAAATCAATAAATGATGAAAATAAAGATATTGCTTAAGTTCCGGATAAACAGGCCTAGGGAGTTGTGTCGTATACAAAAATACTTTTTCAATTATCTGGTTCCGTTGACTTTTTTTTTACACCAAACAAAAGAAACCTTTATTTATATTGATGCGTAATTTCGAGTGATGGAAAATGATACGTTACTATCAGAATGATACTCATCATTTTAAAACTCATCAAATATTACTTCATTATTACGACGTCATCAAAAGTTATCATAAAAAGTTGTCTGGATAGCTCCTAGATACGCCCCCACCACACAGGAACTCAATCCGGTATCAGCTGGTAGAGGTTCATTTATGAGTTTCTAGTTTTGTTATTACAAAAATTAAAATTACATAACATATTAAAAATCCTTAATAGTTGCTCCTCCATTGATCTTTTCCATAGACTCCATAGAGAGGTCGTTTTTCGAATCTTTAGAGTATTTTTTAATTTATTTATTTCGTATAAGTTAATTAATTTATTTCTTTGTACTGTTTAGAAGTTCAACAACCTCGTCTAGTATACTATGTTTCTTCTTTTTGACTTCCTCTAAACCTTCGACCTTCGAAGTTTCTGCTTGCAATTTTTTTTTGTCTCGTCCTGATTAATACTACTAAACTCAGTAGAGTCCCAGTGTGTAATTTTTTTATCTTCCTCGTTACATTGCTGCTCTCTTTTCCTTTTCACATGGTTGTTACGACCCCCCTCAGTTATAAAGGTTTTTCAGTCATTTATTATATTTTCAAATAATTTAGCACCCTTTCACCAAAGAAGAAAAAAAGGTATGGAAAATAGAAATAAAATGACGCCGGATGACATTGGAAAGGTTTCATCGGTTAATGTTCGAATCTGTGTAATTTACTCGCAAATTCTAACCGTATAATAATAAGGGAATTGAATAGAATTAAAAAATGGAAGAGAAAGCAAACTGTTACTCGATTATATTTAATTATAATTATTCGATGGAAAGGAATCTTTTCGTTACTCCCAGTTACATCCATCCAATGAGACACAGAGAAGTGATCTTTGAAGTATTTATAGGGATTTTGCTCCTTTTCGTTATAAATAATAACACAAATATCCATGTATTCTTTTAATTTTTGTATAGTAAGTAATAATATGCAATAATAATGTTTTTATTTAATTTTACTGATAAGCGCTACTTTTATCAATGGTCTCTGATGAAGGCAACGAATCATTAAATATTAGACCCTCCTAGTTTTATATATCTGTTGAAGTTTGATTTGATCGAGTTGATCATTTCTCCTTTTTCTTCTTCTTCTTATTAATCTAGAATATAATCAGTAGATATTTGAACATTGAATACTTGACATATCTATGTTTTGATTACATAAAATTAAATATTTTAAATTTAACATATAATTATATATTTTTGTTTTAAATTTAACATATAATTATATATTTTTGTTTTAAATTTAACATATAATTATATATTTTTGTTTTAAATTTAACATATAATTATATATTTTTGTTTTAAATTTAACATAATTTACTGGGTTAAAGAGAACAGCCCTCTACATTAAAACTAGCTTTAGTGCAGGGAAAATATTATAATTATATTTAAATTCATTTATATTTATTTTAAAACAATTTTCACCAAAGTAGGCGAGAATACTTACTTCAGAGGAAGAAGTTAACACCACAATGACTTATTAAGTAATTAACAATAAAGTAGAAAAAACACACGCAACAGCCTTTTTTCCTTTTCTAATTTATAAACTTAGTTTTTTTCTTACAAAAATGTCAACTCCACTGATTAAGATCACAGGATGGGCAATATATTGAGGGGCAATGAAAGAAATAGAAAATTTATGCAGGTTTATTAATACGGTAAACTGAATCTATGTAATTTATGAGTAGTATTCAATAAAGTATGTCCAAAAATGGATGGTGGTTTTAAAAAAAAAAATCATGAAATGACCTAAACAAGTGATTTTTTTTAGCGAAAAGCTTTATTTACTTCCCAATATGATGCCCTTTAAGCTTAATACATTTTTTTTACGTGTTTTGACATCCCTTCATACAGATTATTCAAAGTATGTGGAGAAATTTTTTCCCAGGCTTCTGGAAGTTTTTTTTTAATTCATCCTCTGAAGTTGCTGGCACATTTTCATTGAGTTCCCTCTGGAGCAAGGCTCACAAATTTTCAATAGGAGACACATCAGGACTATTTGCAGGCCATGTGCCTTTGCCCTAAAAAGAATCCAAGTTGTCTGATCACAACTTTCGTGCCTTTTTGGATTGGTGAGTAGGGCACCATCCTGCTGGAAAATGCCTCTTGATGTATCAAACAACATTTTCCTCTTCAAAGGAGGTCCAGTCTCTTCAGTACGAGACAAAGTTGGCATCAACAACTTACTGAGGATTTCTGTTACTTAGTACTCAGCTGTCACAGTTTGGTTTCATGGAATCAAGTGAAGATCTGACACTGCCTGGTGGCTGATAACGGCCCAAACCGGAATTTTCAAAGAAAATTTCACAGTTGGAGTGGATTCCACATCTCCCTTATCTCTTGCCCAAAACCCGATCTGTTTTGTGGATTTCGGGAATGAAATAGCTCCAATGGACTTTCATCACTGAAGAGGATACATTTCATGTCATCTGCAGTCCAGTGTTTCCGCTCACTTTTGAAATCAACAGTTTGGGAACTTTGCTAATTTTTTTCTTCCTTCCTCGACCCTTCTGATTTGCAAGGGGTTGTCCATCCTTCCTTTTCTTACACCAATTCTCAATGGTCCTGAGAGGAATCTGTAACCTTTGAGCAACGTCTCTCTGGCTTAATTCACCCTCTATCATGCCAACAGTCTTGGCCCTGGTCTCGAAAGAATGCTCTGTCACCATTTCGAATATTGAATTTCAACTAACCTTGTGGTGTTTTCTGAGCCCTTTTATACTGATTTATGATACAATCATCGAAAATTATTGCATCAGAAAAATTCAATATTACCAAATTTCATTTTATTTCAACCAAAATTACATTGTTTTAACTATAAAATGGATATTTTTTATACCACTATCACAATAATGAAATAATTAAATTTTAGTTGGCAATCTGTATCACTCATCTCCTCAGGATGTTAAAATTACTAGTGCTTCTTGTAGTTATAAAAATAAAGATACAGAAAAAAGTCATACCTCTGTAACATCGTCAAAGTTTTTTGCACAAAAAATTCAAAAATATTACTACGATTTTAATAATTGAGAAATTCTCTGAGTATTCGTTTTAATTTTTATTATGTGTATACTTAATCTTTAATTTACATTAATAGTTATTTAACATATAATATTTTTGATCTAATAATGAGAAAACATAAATTATACCTTACAATTAACAATTGCATTAATTCAAAATAATTGATAATTGAAAATGCCACATTCAATATTTCCAAATAAAAGCAGAATGTTCTTTTAGTAAGTGATGATTAACCATTCCTGTTTCATCTTGAACCTTCCTGCAATAAATTATAGGTTTAATTCTTGGTAGAATTGTGGCAATTTCTTCATAACCTTCACAACACGGACTATTACATATTGTCATACCATTTATAATTTTGATACCTTCCATACAACAAACTTTCTATAATTTAAACACAATTAAGAGATTGATTGTATACCAAAGTTTTAAACTTACATATCTTGCTTTGCATGTCATGCAAATAATTATTAGTATTAGGTATCGAAATAGCACTCCATTTTTTTCCATTACTTTGAATAATTTTCAATTACTTATCGACAACAACGCTAATTATTAATTAAATGTGGATCAAAAATATAAATATAAACTATTAATTTACTTCCATTACAATAATACCCGCTTATTCCTAATACAAAAACATTTATTTATATATTTCGTTTGTCATAAATTATCTAGCAGCTGGAAATATATATTCGATAACGTTAATCTTAATATATTTTATACAAATTAATAAACATAAATAACACTTATTATTTATTGGAAGGTTATAATATTAACAATTCACAAAAATGAAAATAATGTAGATATTAGTATTTACTGCATCAATTTACTTGTAGATTAATTATTCGTATTAAAATTACTGTTGTTCAAATTTAATAAGACATTTTAAGACAAATATTTTACATAACTGAAGAAGAAAACAACCTTATAGCTTATGGTTGTATATTTAGGTCTCACTATTTTTATTTTATTTTTTAAATGACTTAATTGGATTAATTCGTAAAAAAAAAGTTTGAAATCAATATACTCGTGACCCATCGTTTATGCTAAAACTTTATAAGCTTTATGTCCAGCCGATTTTAATGTACGGATCTGGAATCCTTCAAAAAACTACTTGATTAAGTCCTTAGAAAAGGTGCCAGCCAGGTTTGTGTCATTTATTCCATCATTGGGAAATAACGAGAATTATGAATGCAAAATAAAAAGACTTGGCCTCATTACTTTTTCTCATATACAAACTCCCCTTTAAATTTTTCAACATGAGTATAAAGGCTCGTTTGTTACTAAGGCTTAGTTCCTGGTTAACAAATAGGCAACCTGATAAGGGTACTATTATGTTGTCAGCATAGACATTTAATGGCCAATTGGGGATCCATGTATCCCTTTGTTGAGTTATTGGTATCAATTTTTTGAAACAATTTATTGCAAGGATGTAGATAGTCAAAGCTACAATATAACTCTGTCTAAATTTTCATGTGATAAACTTTGCATCCTAGTATGTCAATAGAACTTGAAGTATCTTCATTAACGTACAAGGTATAATTTCAATTGAATTGAAAATATATGTATTTCCTTGGTTGCACAAGAAGGAATTCATGTGATTCACTATCAAATAACTTTTTAACGTAGCATAATTTACTACATTAATAATGTTTTGAACATTTATAGGACCTTATATTTCTTTCAAAATTTTGACTTCATTCTAACAATCATGCCTAGACTTTCATATTCTAGGAGCAAATATATCCCTGTGGTTTCGATGCTGAAGTGCTGAATTTTTAATGTGATTGTGATTTTTTATTATCACAATCACAAAGCATTTTTTTATAACTACAAGAAGCGCTAGTAATTTTAACATCCTGAGGAGATGAGTGATACAGATTGCCAACTAAAATTTAATTATTTAATTATTGTGATTGTTGTTATGTGAGTAGAGGTTTCAAAATAATTCCTATTATTAGTTGTAGAACTATTATTGGTTTCTATTAGAAACTGTTCAATCAATATGAAAGTAGGGATGCTTTAGAAAATTAGATTTGCCCAAGGTAACTTAAAATAATAGATATGAGAATAACATACACCGGCCAGCATTCCTTCTCAAATTGTTGTACCGTACCGACTGCTGGTAAAGCAAAATCGAAGGTTTTTTTTTATGTCACAGCCGGTATGGAAAATTTAAATCTTAGCCACAAAGCATTCTGATTCATGGATCCGTATTCACCCATCCTTGCCCCCTTATGAGTTAATATTATTTTTATTTGAAGGATATCCAATCTACACAACTTATGATCCTCTCTTTGACTTCATGTTAAAGGGATATCGCCTCTTAGTGCCTCACTCCTTGGATTTAATACCCTTTAATGAAAGAATCCTTCATTGTGCAAATCTACCTTCGCATTAAGGTCTGACACCATTTCAATCATTGTATCTATGTTAAAGAATATATACATTCCTTCAAATCTTCTCCGGAATATTCCTATTCTTTTTAAATTACAAATAAGGATTTCCATAAAAACATGGAGTAGTCGACTGGAACAGAGAGAGTTCTCATCCTCCATTTACAGCTCATTCAATAAAATTTTTAATCCATTCCTCTATATCTAAATTTTGATAACAATTTTCTCAAGCTAACTTTCTGATATCTTAGATAAAAAATATATTCTTACATTTTGCTGTCAAAAAACGAAAATTCAGTGCATATTGCAAAATTCTCTCATCTCCATAGTGTCAACAATAATTATGTTATACGGTTAATTTAATTTGTATTTTTTATTCTACTTATACTTATTTTCATATTTCATTTTTTTTATCGTTGATTAAATTAATTAATTTTGCCATTGCTACATTACCGTCAACATTTTTTATCAAAAAAATATACCTAATATTAAGCTGATGTTGAAGTTATACAATAAAATTGAAAGGATCAGGTAAAAAATATAACAAACTTAGACTTTAATTTATCACTTATCTTAAATATAATAAATTTAGAGTTTAATCTTGCTAATAAAACGGAATATGATAATAGGCAGATGAAACTTCTACTTGGCTGATATAAATCACTTTTATGAAATAGCATTTACATTTTCGAAACAAAGTTGAAAGGAACAATAATATAAAAAAATATATTAGACAACAAATAAATGAGAAATCTAAATTTTTGTATTAATTACGTAATCAGTCGTTTTATAATTATATTAATTTATATTATAAAAAGTCAGCAATAGAATGACTTATTTTGTCTATTAAGTATTTTTTTATTTCAATTTTAATATACTCGTATTATGTTAATCGGAATTTTTGAAGTAATTTATTATTTTGTTTTTTATCTTTTCGAAATATAAACAATTACCCTCTAGAAACCATTATTTTTAATGTATATTTAGTTTTAAAAAATGAAAAGCACTTTAATAAAATATAATTATTGTGAAGTCTTTTGTATTTTCGCTGAGTAATTGAAGTTTCATCCTCTTCTCAAGATTTTTAAATGGTTTTGAGAATTTCGTCTTATTTCCCACTAATTTCGTAAATGGGAGAGTTCATATTTCATATAATATAAATTCGTTTAGTCTTTCATTAATTGCAGAAAAAAACAACCCATGTTTTTTTGTTTTTTTTTTGTTTACTTTTTGTTGGCTACACGACATTCTAGAAAGGATACTTTTAGTTTCCAGAACTTCTTCTTTGTTGATCTCCAACAGTTGAGAACAACTAAGATCTTTTTGTGATCTGATATGAAAGATGGTATTATCTTCAATGTTTAAAGGTCAATAGTTATATATAGTGATGTACCAGGAGCTACATTTTGCTGATAGAGTATTTCTGATTTTCTGAAAAAGTAATCAAGTAATCTCATTAACAAGGTCAGCTTCTGATTTTTTTAAGCAAGTTGGTCAGACACCTTTGTCTTTGTTGGAAATAATTCTAAATCTTATTCAACTGAACTTTCTGGTTTAATCATAGGATACTCTTCATTTGAAAATTCATTATTGTTTGTATTATTAAGACGCTGTTTTTCTTCTTTTCTTCTGTTTGTTTTCCGTTTAATTTTCTTTTCGGAGGTCTTATCTTTTGCTCCCAGATGTATATTTTCTATTACTCTGAGCATTTAAAAAAAAAGACTTTATATCTTCTTGAACTTTATCTTTTCCTAGTGTTAAACGCAGTAATTCTTCTGTTTTGGGATTACAGATATGTTTCTCAAAACTTTATCAACATTTTGTTGATGAACATCTGACGTCTTTTCTTTGTGTATATTTAAGGCTTTGCCATTCCTTGTAGTACTAGATGATTTTGTTCTTGGTTCAATGTTTTGTAACTGTTGGTAAGTTACACCTTTTTCAAAACAATTAGACTTCATCGATAACGACTCCAGCATCTTTCATATCTAAACTTCCCTTCCTGGTATTTGATTAAATTATAATGAAACATGTTTTATATAACAAAATATTTCAAAACTAGACCTACTGTTATTAAGGTTGATGATTCCATCACATAAATAATTTGGCTTAAAAAAAGAATTTCCCGTATAGCTTCTAGTAGCAGGTTTAAATTTAGACAATATGTACTTTAAAGTTGATATAAATAACTCAAACTAGTATATTTATACAGAAAAAGGCCTAAATTAAACAAAAATTAGTTTAAACCTCTATAAAGTAAAATATGGATTACAAGTTATATCAGAATGAAAATATACGTGAAACAAAGTAATATAATACATATAATTACTCATATTCGCTGAAATATAAAGTTTTCATGAGTTGAAGCCATAAATCTTGTAGCAATTTATCCCTTCAAAATCGAGCAAATTTTAAAGCCTCTAGGGTTGCCTGAATTTTTAAGATATCTGTATGATTTTTTTATTTTAGTTATATATTGAAAAACCTCCTAATAAAAAAGCACAAGTTTCACGATACAGAACTTTATTTCTGGGGGCACCTTACTGTTCACCCTAAAAATTGGATACCGTAATACACACGCTTAAATAAATATTTGGAAGCAGTTCACTTTCTTTGTTACCTTTGACACTTTATATGATCTTAAAACTCTTTTATTAGTTTAAAATGTTATATGACTATTGCTGTAAGCATATAAAGGCTTTAATGATCACCACATTTGCGAGTTTCTTTTTTTTACTTTGAGAAAAAATTTAAAAAACGCGCATTGATGGATGTAAAAGTAATTTTTGAGTCAAGGGGGGGGATTTACAATGCCATTTATGTTTATTCCAAATTTGAATAAAATTTATTTATGAGTAGTGATATAAATGTTGTGTATTTTTTAGGCGGCCCGTTTTATTAGAAGTGGTAATCTGAACAATGATTTTTTTTAGGAGTTATTATTTAATTCCTAAGTAGTGAATTCCTTTCACTGC
This sequence comes from Lepeophtheirus salmonis, assembly GCF_016086655.4. Lineage (NCBI taxonomy): Eukaryota > Metazoa > Arthropoda > Copepoda > Siphonostomatoida > Caligidae > Lepeophtheirus > Lepeophtheirus salmonis. The sequence goes on along the minus strand of NC_052142.2, from coordinate 6,101,693 downwards.
GGATTCAATTATACTCAAAACCTGATTGAACATTCATCTGTGCTATTAAGAGATGGAGTGTAATCCTGAGGAAATGATCCAGAGTTGTAATTGTGAGTCCTTGTTGGATTAAAAGAATAATTGAGGATTGACATCGGAGTAATTCTAGAAAATGCCCTCGCTTATTTCCTTCCTACCTTATCACAGCTGATTGTAGCGGATCTAATAAAACTTCATGAGCATTATTCTTTCTCTAATACAAAACCTTCTTCTAGTTGTCATGGTTAGCATGTTTATTTTTCATTTTTAACGTGCCCATTGTAGATATGATTTTTCCTTTTTAAACACAACGACTCCCGTACAAAGTATTCCTTAATGTAATTCTACTGTCATGATTCATGGTAGATATAAGAAAAGTCGTATTGTCTTACATAACTAGATTTGATTTCCTCCAGCCTCTCTCAGTCAACGGATGTACTCTGAGAGAACTCACCCCTACCATCCTTCGAATACACCATAGAACCAAATTCACAGCTTTTTTTACATAAACAAACCTTCTATCTATTTTTGTGGCTCTTCGAAATGCAGATTATCCAAATAACTCGAAATAGTCGAGATCCTTCTCCTCTTTATATTCTTTTCTTCACTTTGCATTCCTTTGCTGAACGTACCAAAGTTATTTCCTTATTAATAAAAGTTTGCGATAATTGAATTTCAACTATCCTCTGTCGCTGTCTTGAATTTCGATATAGAAAGAAAAAGTATGACGTGCTTATATAGGATACCCAAAATTAGCTCTTCCTTCGATATAATTGAATCATACTTGATAATTAATTAATGCTGTTGTTGGACTCTTTGAAGTTTCACCTCCAAAAAATGAAATTTTCCGACATAATATTTCACCAGACGATCCACAATTATATGATTGATTACTTAGATCACGAAACTTCTGTGGGGGGAAACTTCCCAAGGCTAAATTGCACAAGCTGTAACTTCCGGTCACCATATAGAATAAGTTTTTACTTTGTGTATTTATGATAATAATAAATTATGAAATAGCCATGACGTATCAACGGGAAGAAAGAATCGACAACAAAATACATTTGGTATTTTTGTGTTAGCAAGGTAACGCCGTGATAGTGAAGAGTAAGCAACGTGCTGGAGAGACAGTTTACTAACTGGGAATAGATACAAATATTAAAGATATCGTAAGAAAGTGTCTGAGGAATGCCAAAAGTTATTAACTAGTCCTTTAATAGAGCCTCAAATCGAAGTACCTAAAATAAAGATGCCATTTCAAATAGTAACGGGGGGCAAGTTTTTTATTAGTGGATGAATTTTTTAGTTTGTGTGGATTAAATTTCGAGATATCCTGCCTTGTATTATTTTGAGCAAGGTACATGCACACCAAGTGTGGTAAAGAAATCATGGAAGGTTTTTCAAGGTTTTTTACCTGAAGTTTTGGAATCAGATGGAAAAACAAACTTCTCGTCCAAGGACTTTCAAAGAATATTTTACGCTTTTGGGGAGTAGAATAGCGATGCTCCTCTCGATATAATAAACAAACGAACAGGTTGGCCGAAGCTGGTGTGTTGAAATCCTTTCTTTTACATAGACCCCTTTTTTATGTATGTAGGATTATCAAGTAGACTAAGGTGTGAAAGACTTGAAAGTTACCGAATTCGTTGTCATTTTGATTACTATTGAACCTAAGAGTGTTGGACGATGTCATTAATCGACTAGAATTACAAAGTGAGGATGGGGATCAAATAGTAGAAACAATATTAACGGTTAAAGATACTGAGGAATTGTACCATCAAATATAGGTATGTATATAGAAAAAAAGAAAATGGGAGTAAGAAAGTGTCGCAAGTTCGAATAATCTTTATCTTAAGTTTCCTGGATTATTAACTGAAGAAACGAATTTTGCAGCATTTCTTAAATGCAGAGTATTGCAGAAGACTACTAAAAATTGTCTGGCGTTGGAAATTTTGACAAGATTTTTTAAATTCCCAGTATAATATCTTTTTAGATAATGTCAAGTTCCACTCTACACCTCAAATGGAAGTTCAGACGTTTGATAATTTATTCTGTAAGAGTACAAAAAAAAAAAAAATACTATTCGAGGAGAATTAAATGACAAAAGTGGTATCAAAGTGTACCTACAAGAAAATATTACGAATTATATTGTAAAATTGATAGTTGGACAGCGTGCAGAAGATAAAAGAATGCTATATGTAGCAGTTGAAGAAACTGCTAAACATGGAGGATCGAAGTTCAAACATAATGGTATTTACGAAGGTAATTAAAGATAGAAATGAGCTCCGAATTTTTGGATGACATCAAAGAACAAGAGTTGAGTATTGAACAGTCTAACAAAAAGAGAAGCACTTACAGCATAGGAAACGGAACAAGTAATACGATACAAATTTTGTTCCCTAAATTATGTTAGAAGACTACATTGCAGAATGAGTACGTAATTGATAAAAAGCTGGGCTATTTTTGAATATAAGAGTGTATAAGATAGTGTGTATGGGGGAGGGGGGTATGGATTATGTGAAAGGGGTTTTAAGAATTACTTTATAGTTGTAAAAGATCCATACCATTACTATAAACATGTTTTTCATACATTAGCAGGGTCCAAAATAAATCTGATTTACTTAATGGATAATCTCCCTCATTTAAAATGATAGTTGTCTTATTTGAGAGTAATAAATATAATAATTTTTTGTACTAAGTAGTTATAATAACCTTGTTTATTCTGGTTTTAACACTTAAGAGTTATACACAAACTTGTAGGATTTTGTCGTTGATTTACGTTGATTGTATAAAATTGACAATGGTTGATATAATAATAATAAAATAATTTATATGGTATATCTTGAATAAAAAAACAAATACATAGATTGAGATGAGTAATATAAGTGGTTATCCTATACAATAGTACATTTAAAGTCTTTTACTCATTCATACACTCTAGAAAGTCCTTTAAACTGGTTTAATTTGGTTACTGATAAAGAAAGGTCTCTTACCCATTTTTAATTAGTGTTGATAAGAATTGTCTTCCTCAGTCCTTGACTAATCTCTTATCAGTACAATAACTTGGAAATGATTATTTGATTAAAATGTTAATTACTTCCTTTGCTGTCATGTAAAGTAAAGGATAAGCTTCTTACTTTGTTTTGCGAATGTTCAAGTTACGTTTTGAAAAATTATTAAACTGTAGGATTCATTGGTTCACTCTACCTTTGACAGGACTAATGTGTCCAATATTTCAATTTCTCCAACATCGGATGAGTCTTTTCAAAGAATATGATGTAACCGAAATCATATATCTCCTAATAAGTGTCTATCGTATTTACTCAGCTGTTGGTTGGTTTGTACTTTTCCTTCTAAAATTGTATCCATCTTTTATCTCGTTCTTGGTGCGTAGAGTAGATTGACCAACATATTCAATTAGATTATTTTTGGCTTCTACTTAATTAGTGTTTGGCTGGACCATTTCAATTAAATGGTCGATCCATCTTGCAATATGCTTGTAATTTTCAAGTACGTTGCAATGTGGATTGATATTGACAGTTTAGTTCGAGATAGGAGCTATGAAGCTACTCGGACTGTATTGTTGTGTTGCATGAATTGAACCAATTTTCATACTTATCTTCTTAATTAAGGGTTCTTCTCCAATATTCATCATAGCCAATTTAATTAGAATATTGACTCTTCCTACTTTAGCTATCTGAGGTTTAATAACAACCCTCCAACTATCTGTAGGAAGAGGGTTGAACTACAGGATTAATTTAAGTTGAATTTCCTGGTTTTGGTTGATTGAAACGTCTAAATCAAATATAACTGTACATTTAGTAGGCAGCGTTGTCTTCCTTTGAATTAAAATTGGAATTTCTTTATCGTTAAGGCTAAACATAAGTGGATCCATTCATATTACATTGTTTGATTCTCTAAATGTTATTATTTCCACTTCTTTGCTACAGGGACCAAACCTTGCAATTAATTTCTCTTGTAGATAAGTGTTAAAGTTCATGTCCCTTAGAGATCCGCGAGATATTGTTGAAGGATTTCCCGAATTTCTTAATATAATGGGACTATAGACAATGGTGATGTTACACCATATATGAAGATATCTAAATTCTTCTTTGGGTGTCCAATTATTTTGAGTTTATTGTTGATTGCTCAGAATACTACTGTCGCTAATAGCGTCAAGACTCGATTTATCAATGTTTTTAACAAAGTCTCTTCCTCCGTGGCGTCGAAGATATTATTTCTTGATTCCACCATTCCTTGGAAACTTTATGTAAATTGATTATTATGCCAGTGATTGTTCCATAGTTGCAATACTATATATTGCAATATTGAATACTTTGCTATCATTGTTGGAAGACTCTTCTTTATTCTCTCTCATCTTGTCTTCCAATTTATCGATTTCTGACGTAAATAACTTTTTAGTTTGCTCCACATCTTCACTTTGTTTCTTTTACTTACTAACTTGATTTATTCTAATTCCACGTTTACTTGTTTCTTAAGGTAATTTTCCATAAATTCCATGATTTCTTTAAAAGAATTTTCTCCATCGATTTCGATTTACAAGGCATGTTTTATTTTATCCTGCATTTTCAAAAAGCTCAATGACTTAAAACCTACAATTTATTCGTTTCATTCTAATCCCCAAATCCTAGAACCAACAAATAATTATCCCATAAGGTCTTCCAATTTCAGAATTCTTTGGAATTTATGTGTTTCTCAAGTAGAGGTGGAGATTTTAAAAGTATTTTCATTTCTTGATTTATTTCTGTGACACTTTCTTCCTCCAAAGATCGTTCCTCTATTTTGTCATTATTTGTGCAATTAAATGCTTTAAACATTTTGTCTATCATTTCAAAGTGTTTTTTTATCTCTTCTGATAGACTCTTCACGGTGTTTTTCATCTCTTCTGATGGACTCCTCTGGAGTTCGCTTTGCTCTTCTATCAAGATCATCATCATTATCATCGTCGGATTATCCTTCTTATTTTTATCGACTGTTTTTAGACTTCCTTCCAAAGATTTGACATTTTCTTTCAAAATTCGATTTTGAAATTAATCTTTTCGTTAACTAGATCTGTAACATCCTAAGGACTGCGCGATGTTAGGTTTAAAACGATCCAATAATGATGATAACTGATTTTTATCTTATGTACACAATTATATTTTATTATATTATTAACGAATTAGCAAAGCATTATATACACAATGTCATGGTCAATCCCATATTAATAATGGCTTTTCTTTCAAGTACCTTTTGCTAGAGAGAGAGCCACGTACCAACCTGCTTATTAAGCTACTAGAACCCAACAGTAGCTGTTACTATTTTTTCAGAACGAGATGCTACGTAACTGAGATGAAAAATCGAAGTATGTGGGTTAAAAATAGGAAATTTATATTTGGAAATATTTTAAAAGTTAATTAATAATTCATTTTGAAATTTGTTTATCCTGTTGAAAGTTAAAGTTATACATTTGATTATTATGTAAGTTGCAGCTGGTAATAGTTGGGTATACACACATTATATAAATAATTTTCTGAGGTATATATTACGTATGTATGATTATCAAATACACATAATAAATTAACATTCCATGCACAAAAAATACTAATTATTCTTCAATTGTTTTGTAGCACAGATTTTTTTAATCAAAAGAATTATTTGAAGAACTTGAAAACACTGTTTTTCGCGAGTCAGATTTAAAGTACAACTATGGATATCATTCAATGTGAAAAATATAAATACTTTAACAAATAATGGTATATTAATATGAACTTAGAGTATTGTTATATTTTCAATTTTATAATATTTACTATTCTATAAAGAAATAATAGAATCATGTAATGCTATTTACAACTAGTGCTACATATAATAATTAATACACTTAATATTTTTCTAGTATGATGTAATTTCTTGAAAAATAAGCTTGACATTACTATTTGACATTTTCTCTATCACAATTAATTTAGCCTACAAATTCGTAAGTTAATTTATCTTCCCCGATCGAACATGTATAAGATCCAGCACTTTCTGTGGTATAGTAAAGGAATCTGTTTCATAAATATAAATTAATAAAATGTAATTTAAAAAAAAATTTATAAAGAAGGTGTAACAGATAAAATATTTACATTAGCTTGTGCCCGTCCTGGAATACATTGGTTCCAAAAAAACCATCCTCTTTGGTCCATTTGGGATCTTCAAAACGATTTAATCTGTCAATACATTCAAATTCAAAGCTGCTTCCAGGAAGTACTTCATTGAAATTAGACGTTATTCTCAGATTGGACATTTCAGTATCTTCTAAAAAACAACAACTTAGTAATCTAATAATTGTCTCAAACAGTTTGTATATGATTTTTATCAATTATGATTGATATAATAATTATAGAATTAATACATTCTAATATTATTAATCAAAAATTTCATTACGGGGGGTAGGGAGGGGGACATTCTAAAGGTGAATTTTGAGTTTACACAGAGTATATTTCATAGTAGGGATGCAACTTTTATTTATTGCCTTGTTCAGGCACTATCTTGCCTTGAATATCCAGTTAAAACCCAATAAAATCAGCTTTCTTATCATTTATGAAAATGAAAGTTAGTGAGTTCGCCTGAAAAGATATAAATTTTGGTTTTGTGATTAGAAAAAATAACTGCCGTTCTTTTTGTTAAGGCAAATTTATATTCATTTTTAATTGAAAATGTTTGCACTACTACAATTTAACAAAGAAAGAACAAAATTTAAGAAGAAAAAAAAGTAGAAACCGTTTTCTTCTTCTAATAAATAAAGTAACATAGCTCTGTCGACCTCGTTCAAGATAAATTATTTTCCTAAAATGAATGTGCGTGAGTTAGATACATGATCACTCCTACTTATTAAATCTATGTTGATTTCAATGTCCATGGTCGGATGGATTTATTGAATTACTAAAAAGTCTATATATACCTAATTGGTGCTACTGCATTTGATCAATAGGGGAAAATGAAAAAAAAAAAATATATAATCCCTAGCGATAGACCTAATAATACTGTCTGGGTTTAAATAATGGAGGAAGCAAAGCATCCTTCCTTTTTGCAGTTTAACCACATCGCTACAAAGAAATAGTAAGGAGTCATATATAATACATTGTGAAAATTGTAAATCCTTTACAAAGGATAGAATTTTTAATGTCAAAATATATTTTTTTATTGCAAAGTGTACTTTTTATGAATTCTAAAAAAAATAGTCAGCTTATGAAAAATCATATGTACATTACTAATTACCTGATGAAATAATTTTGGAAAAGGGATATTTTTCACATTCTTACCTATTACAAAGTAAATTTATGTATGATACAGTAAAAAAAAAAAATATTGGGAGGCAATGGTAATTACTAGGGTTGTAAATCGTAAGCATTGTTGATATGTAAAAGAAACCCCAAAAATTAATATGATAACCCTGACAATTTGAAGAATATTTAATTAGAGAAGCTTAGCTGTCATGGCATTTCATTAGATTACCTGCAAGCTAAGATAAGAAGAAGAAATTAAGGTCAAGTTCTACTCCGTATTGAGTAAGGGCATGTTTAGGAATTATTGCATTATCGATCCTCATTCCTACCCCGATGCAGTGCCATGGGATTAGATTCGGAGAAATGAAATGGCTTGAAAAAAATAATGTATACTTTTGTTTTATAAAAATCTCTATTTATTATTATATTGTGGTTGGATAAAAGAAAAATTAAATTCTAACACAATTTAATAAAAAAGATTAGCTTGACCTTTTTTTTTAAATTCCAGTAAAAAAATGAAAGAAAACATTCTTTTCTAAAAAGAAAGTATTTGGATAAACAACAAAAGTGAACAAAAATTTAATAATTTAAAACCCTATTGAATTCCATATTCAATCCTAGTATTGCTTGAGAAGCTGAACACAAACCTGCAATTAATATTTCTGAATCAAATCTGATTTTCGATAATTTTAAATGGTAAAAAATCTCGGTATCGTAATTGTTGAAATTTTTAGAATTCTATGATAGTGAGTATATTGTATAAAAATAAATCACCTATTATTAAGGTGAATAATGAAGTTTTTATTTATTATTTAATCAACTTCGTAATTGATTATTGCTTCACTAAAATTGCAAAAAAATCAATATCGAAGCTGAATTAGACCTTCTATAACTTTAATTACAATATGCAACAAAATTCAGGCCTTGGAGCTAAAAGTCACATTTATTGATACTATTTATGGCGTAGAACATGAGAGTGACAATTACAAGCTTCAACTGCAATAAGTTTGTCCTTTATCGTCTTTATTAAGGATTCTGAGCTATATTTGGACGTGAAATAGATATACAGGGTGGACAAGGTAAATTCCAAATAACTAATCGCTAATTTTGACACTTGTAAAGGTTATGTGATAAGTATTTCCAAACTTGTGAACAGCTAAATGTGTCAGGTGTCAATTTTATTTTCAGGTTTTTTTTTCATATTTTGTCAAAGCATGGAAAAGTCAGGATAATTTCCAAAATCAAAGCTCTTTACTTGGGACTCTCCGGGCAGTAGATAATTTCCTTCCTCAAATATTCCAAGTCAACGGATTATGACGTGATTCATGCCTTTGATGGAGGAAAAGACTGAGAGAGCAGCTCATTCGACAAGATCTGATAAAATCCGGACGAAAAGGTTCATAGCTGATGAAACGATCCATTGATACTCATCCAGACACGCCAGTCGCTAGGGTGGTCATTGCCCTTAAAGTAAGCATAAAAAATGCCATCAGGGTTAATCTGGATTACTTCTCAAGAGTCAAAGCATCAAAATATTGCTTACAGAGCAAAATAAAGAAGAAAAATGATTGAAGGCAAGATTCTATTGACCAAAGGAAGAGCAAAGGTGGTTACGTGCGGTTTTTTGGGGTTTTTTTTGGATGAGAAAGTCTTCACCATTAATGCCAAGCATAGGCGTAGAAACAATAAATGGATATGTTTAGACAAATAATCCAGCTTCGGTTATAGTTCAGGTGGTCATCGGCACGCAGGGATAAGTTATGCCCTACACTTCTTCCTAAAGTGCCAAAAGTGAGCAAGGATTTATCCAAGGACATCCTCAAGGATGTGGTAATCTCATGGGTCAATCAAGTCACTGATGGAAAGCCATATACATTCCAACAAGATTCAGCATCTGTTCATAAAGCAATGATTGTCGAAGAGTTCATAGAAAAAAATATACTGAATTTTTTCACCATTTTATTATCCAGGAAACATCTGGGACCTTAATCCCTCTTACTTTTATGGCAAGGTGAAGAGGATCGCCTGCAAGATTTAATCATCATTCAATGTAAGCCTTGAATGCATCCATCGTCATTACAAATAAGGGTCTGGATCCGCATGAGGTAGCAAGGGCATGCAAAGAATTCAGGCGCCATGAACAGATCGTGATCAAGAACAAAGGCTTTTATTATAGATAATTATTTTTTACATTTAATGTGGCATTCAAATAAAAAAAAATAGTATTTCTATGTCTTATACAAGTTTCATAATTTTCCAATTACCTTATTCTGGATTTACTTTGTATACCCTTTTAGATGAAAATTAAAAGTAATAACAATTGATAAGTAATATGACGGCATCCGAAAGATAATCTATTTATTAAGTTATCTTGAATACAGCTTCTCACATTTTGTCTAATCATATAAAAAAAAAAAAAAAAAAAAAAAGAGGGATCTTATTTAAATGCTAACACTTTTTCATATTTTTCCAATTCCTTTATATTATAGCTAAAACTAAAACGAGTTAGTAAGCAATGCAAGATTTCGTTCAAACGTTCCGAAATTTAATATATACAAGTCGATTACATTCAATAAATATGTAATAAATACAAATCAATTACATTGGATAAGAAACATATCTAAATTGGCATGAATCTCCTTGCCTCTAAAATATCGATTACTCATTAAAATTAGTCCAATAATCGACTTAATTATATTTAATTTTCGAACTTTTTTACGCAGACTTAAATTCCTTATTTATCAAATATTCTGGTTTTAGGTAATTATGCTGCTGGTAATTTTGACTCAAGGATATTTTGCCGAAAACATATTTGCAGCCTTTTTATGTTTTTATTTTATTAGTTCGAACTTTACTGGTCTATCATGATCAGATTAATTATTTAGTTAGGATAAGAAGAAAAAAGGATAATAATGATGAAATAATGAATAAATAATGATAAAGAAGTAATCTGTAATCGTGCACTATTTGTAATTTATAAAGAGAAGGAGTAAGGAATCACGGATCTGGGATGATGAGTATATTTCGAAAGGATTTATTGATCTGTGGTACGTTAATGAATCATAGTCGTGGTCGTAGTTGAGGCTTGAAGAAATGGAAAAAACTCCATCAATAGAAAGAAAGGAATATCTATTTATGAATTACCGGTGGCAAATAAGTAAAATTACTGGTCACAAAATATTCTATAAGAAAACAAAAAGGCAACTTTAAAAAATCAAAGGTTATCGACCTTTTTTTGAAAGCAAATCTTTTTAAGTTTTAATATAAGGTTTATTTCTTAGTTTAAGTTATAATAAAAAGATGCAATAAATATTAGCTTCCAAGTGAGAAACTTCATTTTATTTGATTTTGTATGATTAGACACATATCTTTATATACTTATATATTTCCAATACTGAAATGTTTTTATCAATTTTTATTAGATATAATTGTAGTCTATATAATTATTTCACGTCGAAATATGGCTTTGAATCGTAACTATTGAGGTGGAAAGTTGTAATGGTCATTTTCTTGTTGTACGGCTTAAATAACAGTATAAAAGTTGGTTTTAGCCGATGGGCAAAAATGCTGTTGCATACTCTTATTCATGCTTCAAGTAAATTTGTTTTCATTATAACAATTGAAAGACCAGAACGTTTTATATTTTCAAACAAAATCCTAAGAAAATGGTTGTTTTTTACCTTTAAATGACAATTTCTGAGGATCACATTATTTGAAATAAGCATAACACATTGCAAAAAATAAAATAATTTTTATGTGTATTATTGATTCTTTTCATTTTCAAAAGTCTGCTCAAATTTATAAAATTTGTAAAATTACTAATTAGATATAAATCGAAAATTCTCCTATACTAGATTTGACACTTAAAAAATAATAACAAATTCGTAATAAACAGGTAAAGTACTATTATAATTACATTAGAGATTCAAACGATATTTTTTTCTTGAATTATGTAATGAACCAAAAAATTTATGAAAAAATTGATTTTATTTCTTGAAAGGCACACATTTCCTCCACCCCCTCCCTTCCCTACAAACACACACACACTCGTAGTTATTTGAAAAAAAAATTGGTTTTTGAAAAAAAATTTGAAGAAAAGATTATGTCTGGCCTTCTATATTTTTCTTCTTATTTTTTTGGTTATTACTATATTGTTATAATTTGATATGCATGATTAGTGTTGGATCGGTCTAAAAAAATTAAAAAGAATCAAATCCTATCAGTCTAGTAGTAATAAAATTGGTCAGTCCTAGGACCGGTCCTTATAAGTATTTTATGGAAACTACAACAGCTGAAATAGTTACTACTAATTACATCATTGAGTCAAGTTTCAAAACAAGAATACTTTTACTTAAAAGTAGAAAGTATGTCACTAGAACTTATTATTATATGTTCTAGCTATCATTAATTATATTTTTAGTTATTATATTCTTTAATCCTAGCTAGGATTGAAGAAAATAAAAAGATAGCTAGGACAGTAGGACTAAAATATCGATGTATAAATTCTTATGAATGGTAAAAAGATCGGACGGATAAAAAAAACCACTAAAAAAGGGGGATGGAGAAAAGATTGATTAGGCCATCAGACCTAGGACTAATCCAACAACGTATGATAAATGTAAGAGGAGTAGTAATAAATTACATTGATCCTAAATATAGTTATTCTTAACTCTTGGATACTGGCATAAAATACTTCATTTTTGTAAAGCTAAATTTAGTCGTAGTGTTAAAATAATGTTAACTATTTAAGATGCATTTTTATTTTCATTTTTGTTCTTTGATAATTCCTTCTTAATAATTACAGTTTTAGAATATTAAAAAAAAAAAACCACACTGTTCAAGTTGCAATTAGAAAAAATATCACACTCGTGTTAGTCATATTTTTTAAACATCTAAACATGTATATATAAAGGGCCTTTATATCAATACTAAGATAAGGCTCTCTCACAGCTTATTTTCAGTCACTGCAAATGTGGTATCCCTCAATATATGCATCCCCATCGAAACTTACTAATGATACTAATTCCGTTACTTTCGCACTCAACTTCATCGGATCCATCAGTGCAATCAAATTCACCATCACATTTGTATATCAAATCAATACAGCCTCCTTCATTCTTACAATTGAAAAATAACTCTGGAGAACATTCCGGCTGATACAAATTTGAGGTATAATTTGACAAAATTTCAGAGTCACCTAAAATCAAATTAATCTTTTTCATAAGTTATCAATATATTAAGTATTTATAATATTTTGCAGCCTTTTTGAAAATAACTTTAGTATAATTATCAAATATATTTATGTATGGTTCAATTTTCTTACTTTTAACCAGTATTTCTATACATTTTATATTCTTTAGGAGGAAAAAAAAATCTTATAATTTCAAAAAGCTTACATTTTTAATAATAATCTTTTTGATAATAGTAATAATGATTACTGATGAAATTTTTTTGTTGATCAAAAGTTTATAATATAATTAATACAAAATATATTAGGAAAATATACTATAACAAGTATCTCTATATAACTTTTAAGTGTATGTTTGACTTAACGTATAAATATCTACTAATAATTTGAAGTTAAGATATTAGTAACATTCTTGTATGATAATTATAGATATTTCATGATTAAGCAAAATTAACTAAATACTTAAAAGTAATGAATATACTTTTGTTATATGAATTATAGTATAACATAAAAACTGTAGTTGTATAGAAGCAGCATAAAACGATCTTAGAAACACTTTTTGTGACAGCTTATTCTGAAAAATTAACTTATTTCAAAAGATACTGTTCTTTAGATTATAATAGTAATATTTTTCGAATTTGGGAACCCTTCTACTTAGGATTATATTTTAACACAAATAATAAATTATTTAGACATTTTCCTTCAGTCACTCTTAAATTTCTATACGAGAAGTTGGAATAGAGAGAGAAAAGAAATATAAATCAAATTCAAAGTGAGAATAGAGCATTAGTAAAATTTATAAAAAGATAGTTTATCAAAAACTTAACAATTTTTACAATATTATTATTTTATAAAAATAGAAATACATTTCAGGCATAAGTGAATTTTTTAATCAAATATTGAATATATTATTATCGTACTTTCTTATTAAGTAAAAAGTTTTCTACTTTTTCTCTTTAAAAATCTAGGATATTTTTATGCTGCCCCTACCTAGTTATAAGTTACCTTCAGTGATATTGACAAGAAATGATAAAGATTGTCCTCCATGTAGACAAGTATACATTCCAGAATCTTCTTTATGTGCTTGTGGAATTCTTAAAATAGTTCCAGATTGCAATAAATTGCCTTTAAGGGGTTCATTGTTTTTAATCCATTTTGGAAGTTCATTTGTTTTTATATTATCTATTTGGCAATCAATATCAAATGTATCTCCTGTATTATGTACCAATTTCACCAGTTTATCTTATAATTTATATACGTAATTAGAATTTAACAATATTAATAAAAAAATAATCATTAATCTTAGTTACAGTTATGATACAATAACTATTTCTAAAATATATATATATATATTTTTTTTAATACATAATTTTTGTTACTTTATACTAAATTTTATTACCATGTATTATAGAGTTGTTAATTCTAAGCATTTACTCGTATGTTAAATTTCTTGTAGTTGGCAATATGTTTTTGTATCTTCTGAAGCTGTTATAATTATTCTTTAATTTTTGAGGAGAGAACATCTAAGTTTAAATTAATCACGATGTGTTTGCTCGAGAAAGATGAAGAGTGAAACAGAATATCTGTTGGAAAGTTATAAATGTACGTTTATCTGAAAAGTTTCGGACCTCAACGTGAACATGGCAGCACTCGTAAATAAAAGCTAGTCATATCTATCTAGCATCTGTTAACAGTTACTCACCAAAGTTTCAATCCTTTTGTAAACGTGTTTGTTATTTAAAAGTCGTTCGAGTGAGCTTATGGGCGTGTTTTTGTGAAAATTGACAAAATCGAGTATTGAGATGTCATTAAATATTTGTTATTTTAAGTGTAACATTTAAAAAGATTAAAACAATAGCAGACATATAAAGGCTTGTTGTGCTAAAATTTGACGCATCTAAGTCAATACAACTCGGTTTAATTGAATCAAAAACAAAAGAGTCTTGCGAACAATTATTTTGCAGAAAAAAATAACTGCCAAGTACTATTTAGACGAGTTAAAGAGATGGAATGATTGATTAGAGAAGTGTGTAGAGTTAAAAGGACACTATGTCGAAAATAAAAATTTTGAAAAAAATCTTTGTTAGGTTGGAAACTTTTCAGACCACCCTCGTAAGTATTTATTTGACTTAGAGTTTAATCGAAACGGTATAATTGCCACCAATACTTTTGCTAAACATCAAAATGGAAACTGTGTATATTTTCATCGTCTCATAGCAGTTTAAAGCTAATATAATGAAATGCCATGATATCTATGCTGCTTTCCTAGCAAACATATATACAAAAAATTAAGACACATAATAATAAGTTTTATTTATATAGAAGGCGATATAACTGGAATTGCTATAATTTTTTTTTCGAGTCTACGTGTGTAATAGTAGTAGTAGTATGTGAAAGTAGCGAGAGATTCCTTCTTCTCTTCATCAGTTGACTATAACGTGAGTTAATTTAGGTGACATTAATTTGGATCCAAAAAGTTTTAGTTGTATATTCACTTAATTCTCTAACTGATAATTTCATTTCTAAGTCAAAAGAATCGAATGGCAGTAGAAAGAAATAGGAAATCCAAGAAAGGAAAGTGATAAAGCCCCTGTAGAAAGGAAATGTTGTTCCTTCCATTTACCTGAACTTAGCCAGCTATCTATACACTTCTTCAAGACCCAGGAGACCATCCACACCTATGGATAGAATCGGTTTTCTAAAGTTTATTTTTAGGCTGAAAGATATCTCTATTTGAAATTGTCATTTCCTTATTCAAAGGTAATTCATCAATCCAGATCTTATCCCTGGTATTAGCCCCAATTTTGAGAAAAAAATTAGAAAAATTAAATTTCATTATTTAAATGATTCAAGGATGATGGAGTTGAAAATTACGTTTAAGAAAAAATAAAATATCTACCAGCCAAGTTCAAATACTTCAAATCAAACCCAATACTCTCGAATTTAATGGGGGTAAAATAGACTCTCACTTGTGGAAAGAGGAATAATGATTTAAGAAAATCTGAGCTTTAAAGCTTTTCTCCAATATTGAAAGATGGAATACTGACCCGGACTTTGAAAATTCCAAATATTTTGTCTCTACTGAAAAGCATTGAAGTTGAAAAAGAAGAAATCTTGATTAAAGAGGCATAGAATAACTTGGAAGAAAAAATCAAATTGGCTGTTGTTCCTGATGAGAAGAGGTACAGTTGGAATTTGTGATTTAGCCATGCAATTTTGTTCTAAGAGCTAGGTTTATCGGGAGTTCTCATGGCAAATTCTCTTCATACGGGATCGTCGTGATTGGGATAATCTAGGTTATATTGTTGTTTATATCTTTCTTTTATTAATCTTATTTGTGTATATATATTATCTAAGTTAATTTCAGTAATACGGGAATGTATGTCTATCATTTTATATTATAAACGGATGTATATATTTGTATGATAGCTGCTGCGAAGAGGCCCAGTTAATTGCTAAGTGAGAGGTTTTGTATCATCATGTAGATGAATCATATCTAGAATCGAGGCCATATTATCATGTGCGCGTATCGTGTATCACACATTGAATAGGATCTGGAATGATCTAGAATGTAATAAGTAAGCCACCACTAAACCCAAACTCTATGAATACTCGAGTCCATATCCATGTTAAGTTAATTACAATATAAACCTCCAAAAGTATTATAATATACAGTGCATTGCACAACTACATGAAACTCCCCGCTTGTTCACGAAAAACCTATGTAGACAAATAAATCTATGATAAGTTTCAAAGCACCTAATACACATCCTATTGTAAGTAGTCTCTAACGTAACTTATATCCAAAGATAAAATATTTCTTCAACATTTGTTACTAGATATCCTTTTTTTAAATATAAATAAGTTTGTAGAAACATTTTCCACGATTGCAGTTCGCCTTGAATAGGACACTAAACTACATAACCCTTGCTAATTATCCATTTTTAAGTTTCCCATCTCCCAGAACACTTAACCAATGGATGAAGCCTTTGAAATAAGAACATTTCATCCACAAACGAAGGCTTTACTTAAAGCAAAGAGTTATAGACCTTAATCGTTGAGAGAATGTAGTTATCCTCCTTCTCAATGACGTTTATTGCGCTCAAAGAGTAGAGTTTTTTTGGCAGGAAAGTTACCGATTTGAGTGAAAATAAAGTAACAAAGGCAGATTTTCTATGGTATTATAAGTTCTTTTGGGGGTTCCTATGATTATATTTCCTATATTCAAGAGAAATACGCCTTGAACAGTCAAAAAATCAAAGAAATAGTTCATACATTGACCCATGAACTTGAAGAAATTTGATTTGATGTAGTGGCTCTGGAGTTGATAATCATAACGCAAACCACAGCTATGTAAAAAAAGAATATTCTCCTAACAGTGTATCATCCCATCTAACCTGTGTCTAACAGGAAATTTTCTGAATTTTTGACCCAACTCATCTCCTCTAATCCATATATAACAGATATATGACCACTGATATATTTGTTATTTTTTGCCGCAGTTTTGTTCTGTGAAAATAGAAATACCGAAGTTATCTCATATACGAGAACTATATAATATAGAAATTACAAATGTACAAAAATTGTTTGAGTTCTAGAAGAAAAATGTCTCCCACTTACAGCATTAGAGAAAACAATTTGCAATTGGCAAATGTGGTATTCAATTGGAGTACATTTGCCGGGCTAGATATGAAGATACCAGCTACCCTCATTTTTGACAGACCGCCACTTTTCCATGTATTCTTAAGGAATGGCGGAACCGGTTGAATCTGAAAGAGTTAATTGTTGCCATGAGACTTAGAGATCCTACAAGACAAACAATATTTGGAAAGAATTATTCAAAGGTCATTTTTCTTTAAGAAATTTGAACCTTCTTAAGTGATTGTTAAGAAATAGCCAAGGAAACGGAGAAGAATAAAGGTAAATAAAATTTTAATTTACACATCGAACTTTCTACTCAGTTCACCATGCAAGTAAAGAAGTTCCATTCTTTTTATTTTATTTGATAAATCTCTGGGGATTGTACTTTCCAAAAAAATTGTAATCAGATTATATTGAACATAGATTTGAACGATATCGAATGATGACGGGGAGGGGTACTATTTCATCTCATAAAGACAACTTCTTGAAGCAGAAAAAGCTCTACGCTTATGAGGTTTTTAGAATATACCGAAGTTCCAATTACTACCAATTAATTATTATTTGGATTCACATCGGTTCGAAATATTTGATGAAGTAAATGAATTGGAATTGGAAGTATACCCACATTTTGTTCTTAAAATCTGCAACAAAACTCTAACACAGAAATTGGGGTTATCAATGAAGATACCAACCTCAATACTACTCTTTCCAAATCGATGGACAAACACTCCAAGGTATATTTATTAAAAGAAATATTTTCTTGCTGCAAAGAATCTATTAATTGAATAAATTTCTTTCGTTATAACTTTATACAATTCTGAATATAAAAAGTAACTAGAATCTCATTAGCAATGGAAAAATCTTATTTTTCTTTTGAGTTAGAACTACCACCTAAAGCTTTAAAAGAAAATAGTACATTAAAGACCATGTGGCTACTTTGTACGAACTCTGTTGTTTACTAAAATACGTTTTTGTCTGATATTTGCTGTATTGCTTAACATCTCAATTTTTAGGACTTATTCAACCTTCTCTCTAAAATTCCTAATCTTCAGCATTTTCTACGTAATAAAAAATAGACATATAATTAATTGTGTTATTTAGAATTTGCTGAATGGTTCAGGTAAAATTTTACTCGAATTAACCATTTCTTCCAAATGCTCAATAAAGATGTAGGATTGTAGATGAAATAATGGGGTATGACCGCTGTTTAGTAAAATTTTGAATGTAAACAAAGTAACAAACAGTGGCGCCATGTTGTGGCAAAGTAATACCAGTCCCTGAATGATAACATTATTTAATAAAAATAAAATTGACATAAGTTTCTGTCATGAAGGGTGCTATGAAAATTCTTCTGAGAATGCACCATTTTTTAAACAAGCCATAGACTGTCACAATGTCTTGCCAAAAGTATATATTTTTTTGGTTTGATCGTTTATATTTTTATGAGGATGTGATAAAGCGATCGAAGGAGTAAATTCCCCAAGAAAGTTCAGAATAAGTGATCTGGAAGATAAATTGTGAGGTTCAGAAGTGGAGATAATATTTTAAAATTGGGGTATCATCCAAGGGCGTTCCTTCATAAATGGTGTTCAATATACAAGTCCCCTCGTTTTCACTACCAACTACGGCCATAGTGAGATTTGAAAACGAGGTCCACTATAAATCTAGAATAACTATTATATCACTAATTTTATTTCGACATATCAGATGAACTTACTTTATGTGTATAATAAAATGCGTAAAAGTCAATACATATTGTATAGATGCTTATATTCATGGTATTGATCATAAACATTGCTTTTGAAGTAAAATACATTTATTCAATTGCTTTTGTTATTTAGTGTATCAAGGATAAAATATAATAAAGCATATAAATAATTTAATTAAAAGAGATGATATTTTATTCCGATGTTTAGTCATTCAGACTATATAGGTGCATGTATTATAAATATCCTCTATAATATGTTGTTCTTAGTGATATCTAAATTTAACCAATAAAGTAAGATACAAAATATTTTGTGAAATATCGTATTTTTAGATTATTCTATGTATCAGTTAATTTAAAAAGAAGAAGTGTGATTATACAAATATATGTTACTCTTGTTTATGATCTATAGACGTATCTATTTCGCTCTTAAACTTCTTTTTGAAGTAACCCCTGGAGACAATTATTTGGCAAAAATCTATTAATAATCCACATTATTGCTTATGTCACAGGGTTCAAAATGTACAACGTGTCCCAGCGAATCATGAATGAAACTTTGTAAAGGTTCCATTGACTTACTAAATAATTTACCGGTTTTTCCATCAACTGATAAATATAAGTTGAGCTATAAAAAATACATTTCTTGTTAACCAAATTTCTTCATCAGATCAAGGGTAACTGAGATGGAGGGAAAAAGAAGTCGTGTGTCAGCACTTTTGATACAAAAATGAGCAATGAGCTATGTAGAGATCTGCAGCATCGTCCCTTGTTCCAAAGATATAATTACTAAGATTTATTAAAAAATGAAGGAAGGCAATAAGATAATTGAGAGCGGTCCAGGGAGTCATAAGGCCAAAAAACCTTATAGCTGTGAGAAAACAACTTGGCAAATTTCTGATCCTGGTCAATGTGGCCTCCGTTTGCACCGAACCGTAAACTTCTTGACTATGAGTGTCATCGAGAGGAAGGTCTGTGTCACCTCCTATGTGAATGTGGATACTCTAAAGGCTGCCAAAGAGAGGGAGTATGCTAACATGACGGAGGAATACGTGAATAAGACCTGCAAGGCCTTCAGGGCTAGAACTGAGGCTATGGCGGCCACTTTGAGATATAATTGTTTATATAAAGTAACATTAGTATATAAAGTCTCATTGTGGTACTATTTGTACTTCAATTGGAGCTTGGGAAAATTCGTTTACGATTCGCAGGGAGTCACTGAACAAAGAATATCGCAAATTTAATTAACTTACGATATTTTGTAAATACATGCTTATAAAATACTCTTAAAATCTGCTTATATAATTGGATTGTTATAGTACCTGAGATTTGATCACTTTCATCCTGATGTGTACTTAAAAATTCTGGTATTTTAAGGTAAGACAAATTTGATCCTTCGCTTCCATCTTGATTATAAAGTACGGATTCCAGCCAAGATATTGTAATTTTATCGACTAATGAATTTGTATAAGTAATAATTTTTTGACTTATATGTCACTTAAACGTATTATATTAAAAACAGTATTTATTTTGTAGAACACAAATTGACCAGTTTCTTTTTCGAACATAAATACTGCCTTATTAATTATTTGATATACCTTCTACGATAATTTCAGCAGTTCCTATAAATCTACCATACGGATTCTCAGCAATGCAGAAATATCTTCCTTCGTTTTCAATTGAAATTTTAGAAAATTGAAGGATACCATTTTCAAATATTTGTACGTTAGAAGAAATTCTTTCCATTCCTTGTTTTTTCCATTGAAGGATAGAGTATGGATGATTGGGTGTGCTACAGTTTATAAACGCTGATTCACCAATGTTAACAACTTGATAATCAGGAGTTAATTTTACGAATGGAGGAGCTAGAAGAATATTTCAGATTAATAATACAGTTTTGGTGCTAATGAACAACTTTAGTTTCGAAATTTTTTAAAAATAATTTGATCAGTGGTATCAGAACTATAGGGCCCAATATCCCCCTTTTTTAAACGAAGTATAATATTTCTATACTATAATTGTAAGGTTGCGTTACTATGACGTTACAGTTATATAGTTTGCATCCTCTCTTACTTACAAATACATTCTAGCACTGCTGAATTATATACATATAGGTTTTAAGATTAGAATAAAAATAAATCTTATTAACAATCACATATTTCATATAGTATATGTTCAAGGAAATATATTAAATTATGGAGATGGGAAAAAGGATCTAAGAATCTTACAAATTAATAAAAATTTGAATAGTTTACTTTTTATATTATCTTTTAAATTCGAAGAAGTTATTTTGGGTCTTCTATCATCAAATTGTGGTGCCTCTAAATCCATCTTTGAACGAATGTCAGTATTATTAGTATTTAGATTAGGATAATATTGATTATCATTTGGACTTTCTCGTTCTACATCCAATACTATAAGTTGCATTATTTCTTCAACTTCTCCTGCTGTATTAGTCGCTTTACATATATAAGATCCTTCATCCTCTTCAGAAACACTTTCTATGTCGTACCTAATGCTTCCAGGAGAATTTCTCAATCCTTGTATTATTTCTCTTAACTGCAATGTACTTCACAGCAAACAATTATTTTGAAAATTTTGAAGTTAATTAAACTTACTTTTGATCACTACCAATTTTTCTTAAAGATATTGTCGGAGTTGGATCACCATCTGCATCACAAACTAAACTAAACTGCTCACCTTTTTTTTTTTGGATTGATCCTCTAGGTTTAAAAACTATAGTTGGCCCTTCCTGAATAGTAAGTGTTACTATTTCTTCAACAATACCAACTTTATTAGATGCTATACACTTATATTGCCCCTCCTCATTACCATTAACATTGTTAAATCTATTGTAAAATAGGAAAAGAACAGAATTAATATTATTTTTCTTCATGAAAATTATATAATCGTACCTATTTACACAACAAGATTGGTGTTGTTTATAAGCTAGTAACACTGGACCACATTAATATAATAGATTATGTTCTAACTACCTATATTGTATAAATTGCAAATTGCAGCAAATTCATATAATGAATTTTTAAATGATATAAACTATACCAGTAATTAATTCATATTTTTTTTTGGAAATAAGTTACAATTCACTGAGCAATGAGACATACAATAGTTTTGAATATTACAGATTTTCTAAAATGGTGCATCGGGAAATATTTCTTAATTTCAAAAAATAGAAGTGCCTCACTAAGAATTTAAAAAAAAATATAATGATAAACGATATTTAATCCTGCTTATTGGAACACTAGGTAACGAAAATTTATTATTCGGTAGCTCAGAACCTTCACTTACCGATTGCCTACTTAATTTTTATCAATTATAATAAGTATTTACTCTTTTATTTTTACTTAAAACAAAAACAATGAAATTTATGGAGTTGTATAAAATATTAATTACCGATATGTAAAACTAAAAGAAATAATCCTAACTATTTGAAGAATGACTAACCTGAGAATATATTAGTAGTCATGCTATTTTATTAGATCAGGTACAAGCACCTATTAGAAGAAAGAAATAACCACAAATTCCACTATGTAAGTATGGGCTGCTGGTGTGCTCAAAAAAAAGATAGGTGATATGGTTACAATTTATTTTCCAAAGCTATTATCATTATTGTTTAATTCTTGAAGAGAGAACATTTAACTGTTAAGTAACATAACATAAATCAAAACAAATAGATAATTTAAATATTGAGCACGTTATGCATCTCATTCGCTTCTTTTCATGGTCTTTAAGTTTTCATGCAATATTTTTTAATATCATAAAACGTTATTTTTCCATAATACCGTTACTTTTTGTTAACATTTTGGAATATCGTTAACTTTATTTTTTTGACTAACAATAATTTTGTAAATTATTCAATATTTTTGTTACAACTAATGATATCACTTTGTAATTCTATTATTTAGGTAAAACCAACCTGTTTTAATATGAAGTGTAAGAAATTAAAAACCAGAAGTAAGACATAATTATAATCAATTAATTTTTTTACTTAACGTACTTAGAAATTCAGAAACCTATTAATAACTGGAAAAAAATAAAACCCTTATTATCTTTTACAATATATAAAAAGAAATGATAACAAAATCAAATTAAATTGTAAATTTATAAAAAAAAAATTTTTTTTAGATTTAACAGAGAATCAAAAGTATTTTAAAATATATCGGATATCAATATATTTTAATTTAGGTATTTGTAAACCATATCTATATTTCTATACATGCCTATTATTTGAATAACATAATAAGTAGTTTTAAACAAAAAATATTAGCTGTGCCATCACTAGGCTTGTAACTTTTGTTGATAAAAAATTGAGTGCAAGGAAAGAAAGAAAATAACAGTTGGTACGAGTATCAGTTCTATCAATACTGTTTAATATTTATGGTCAATAACAAGTAGCTCATAGAACACGGTGTTACCTTGCTAACACAAAAATACCCGTTTGTTGTCAGCTGCTGATTCCCTCGTTTAACTTAATATGTCATGGCAATTTCATAATTTATTATTTTTGATAAATAAACGAAGTACTAAGATATATTATAGTTATGGTGTGTTTCCAAAAAGACAGAAATACAATTTCTTGTTGATCCCTCGTAGTATATGATATATATCGGCCATATTATTATTTAAATGATGAAATTTTGGCTATTATATCGAAATACAAATGTATAGGCCTTTAATAAAATATTACAATGTAATATTATAATACACTATGAAATAAAATACTATGTAGGATTTTAATATTATGATATACATAAATCTAATTCATTTTTGAAATTATGGAGAAATAATATGACAATGATAGTCTGGGAGTACTTAAGGGATAGATAGCAGTTCGGATGGTTGAATTATTTGGCTAACTACCAGATAATTTTTTTTCTGTTTTTTTTTAAAGGAAAGGTTGCATCCTACAATTTAGGTAATGACATGAGAATGAACAGAGGAATCAAATAACAATCGAAGGCGTGCTTATTCACCTCATCAAAAGTTGCATCATTAAGCATACTTCTTTACAGCCATGTCATCACAAGAAATTTGAATATTGGCTAAAGTTTTAACAGCATACGACTACATCTTATTTGTACTATGCACTCAAATCTGACTGGTTATTTTGGAGTTGTAATCACTAAAGAGCATGTCGTTTATTCCCTTCTTTTAGCCCTTGTTGGTTAATACAGTACTTGATCGAAAAACCTGACTCGTGCGATAAAAATATATTTAATAAAAATTATTTGAATTATAATGTACTGATTCATCAATTTAATCCCTGTTTTGTAATGTTAGTAAGAGAAAGATTTTATAGGATACAAACTTGACAAGCCTTTGCAATGAAACATCTTATCTGTGAGTTTTTACCTAATGTAATGAAGAAGGAGACAAAATTTGTGTCGCACTCTTTTCAAGAACTACACAAGTCATAACAAATGCATTTATCTATCCATCTAAGCGTCAGTACCTTTCTATTAAGCATTCCCTAGCTACAAAAATTAAGCTACAATTTTTTTGCCACTTCTTCGTTTTATCTTATTGCATCATAAAAATATCGGAGCAAATATCGAAATTTATAAAAATAATTATCCGATACCAATACAGAGCAGATATTGGATATTTAGAACGATATATCGGTTTATAAAATAAATCTTTTATATTTTAAACCTTACTTGATATCAAGGCCGTCGCTAGGATTTTTCTTGGGGGGGAGGGTTATATTTTATTTAAAAATTTTCCGACTGACGTACCAGCGTCCTTTCTTAATAAAATGTTTATGATATTTATCGAATTACCTTTTTTTTAAATAAGAATATTTTTTTAGAATAACCTGTGTTAAATAAATTGTGTGTACCTTTAATTTTATTACCTTTTTATGAAGATTTTTATTGTTTTCCAGTCAATACATAAATAATCTAAATTTCCCCACTGACATCCTATTAGTTCCGACTTAAAGAATCCATGACTCTGTCGGTAATAGTTGATCTAATTAAACTTCCTAACAAATAAGCTGTACTTCCATGAAACAGTTTTCAAATCGATCGGTTTACAATGTTGATTTTAGTTTCCTTTTTTTGACATGTCAAAAATGCTTAGGATTTACAACTCTATATACTATATAGGTAATTCAATAATAGTTCTAAATACTATGAATACCTAATGTCATAAATTTGTATAAAATTAGAACCAAATGGTATATATATACAAAATTAGTTTAAGTTTAAAATGTCAGTGGTGCATTTGCTCTACAGCCATGAACATTTGAAATCCAACCCAAATTTTCTACCTAAAATTAACTTCAAAGCCGGTTCCAATTTTACAAAAACTCTTTGCTTTATAGATTTTCAATGCAATCCAATAAATGTGGACCTATATCAATCTAAATATACTCTAGATCAGGGTTAGGCAACCTCTGAGACATGGAGTGCCAACTTCAATATTTCTAATCAATGAGTGTGCCACTATCAACAATAATGGTATAAATCACACACAAACTAAGGAAATATATTCTAATTTCCGAGTGGCAGTAAATATGCCTCCACCTACCTACAGTGGCACGTGTGCCATAGGTTGCCGTTCCCTGCTCTAGATACTAAATATCTAACTAATATAAACTGTATTTTATAATATTATATTATTTTAAGCATATTTTTTATGTAATATTACCAGATTTTTTTTTACGCCCATAGAATATGTTGATATTAGTATTTAAAAAAAGGAATCAATAAATAATTCCTGGACAATATGTTGAAAATTTCAAATGATATAAAGTAACTAAAGTCTATTTCATTCAAACATGTTTGTATCTATTAAATTGTATTGAATATTGGTGAGTAAATTTTGTGTAAAATCAGAGCTGGCTGTGAGTTAAATAATAGGCAAAAAGACCGGCCTGAATTTGATGTTCATAACTCGTTTTGTTAATCAAATTAAGTCCACAGATTTTAAACTGAAGCTAATTCGATATACATCTCGCGTGTTTCATTTTCATGATGTCACCAAAAATAATGAGCAATGAATTGAAAATACTACAGTCAATAGCTAACTCAATTCTGTATCAAGTCTTTCTCTTTAGTAGTCCGTGCATGGGCATAAAATTCTTTGTTATTTCTTAAATGTTTTATGAAATTACCCATATGCAGATGTAGTTGTTCAACAAGGAATAATAGAAAAACACTTGCACTTGGATACATTCATATCACTAACAACATTTGTGAAAAAACCACGATAGATACTTGCGAATATTCAATAGATTGACTTGATAAATACCAACTATTTTATTAACATTTACTTCTCAGCAATTTATTTGCAATCACAAATAAATTTATATTAAGTTTTTCATTCATGGTGGAGTCTCACCTATATATTACTTCAATTCAATACATAAACAAGGATTCAGATAATTAATAGACAGTATATTTAAATATAGTATATGGCTTAAAGTTTGAAGCCTTTTGTTGTAAAGGAAAACAACGTGAATTGGAAAAGTACCCAAAATATTTTTTGCTCCCCTAATTCTAATATTTTTTAGTCAAATTTCGTTCTATCAATTTAAATTAGAGTTTTTGACCTCCACTGGGATGTTCCAGGTTTTTTGAATGTATAAAGGGTGATTTATTCCTTTATTTAACTTTTTAAAGCCAAAGCAATATCTTTGGTTCAAAGTCAAATTGTGCCAAATCAAAATTTTGTAAAAAATGAGATACTTTTAACTACTTATTATAATTTTATGATATTTTCATTTCCACTTTAATAGATATTTTGCCATATTTTCATTCAAAAGTTGTTTTTTTAACGTTGACAACCAATTCTTTATCAAGCATATGCTGTAAATAAATGATTACAAAAAAATATATTGCCCACATAAGCAAATATTTTAAGTAGTTAATGTCATATTACTGTTTTTCGAGGTTACAGCATACATGGTAAAATTTTTAGACTTTTGTTAATTTTATGGAAAAAAATAAATGTTGGATAAAGAACTCTTAATATCTTTGAAAAAAATTGAAATAAAAGAATTGCATTTGAATAAAAAGATATGGCTCTAACTTACATAATAATAATATAAATGTATTTCCATTGGTCTTAAAAATAATATAGCTTTAACTTTATAATTGAGAAAATATAAACTATGATACAGATAAACCCGTCATTGCCATCTCTTAAATACAATATAGATGCATTTGAAATAATTTTTAAATCAATTAAATGTTCCAGTAGTCGAAATTAGTTCATTATTGGATAAAATAAAATACCTTATTACTCCTCCCTGTAACATTTCAGCTGTTACAGGTAATGGATACCCATCAACGCGTTTCCATTCTATAACTGGTGTAGGAATTCCTTTTACAAGGCGACATTGAAATAAAACAGAACCAGTTTTTACAATAGTCTGATTAATAGATGGAAATATTTCAATTTTAGGAAGTTCAGTTTTTTCAACTTCAATGATCATAGATGCTCTATAACCATCTGGTATTAAAGTGCAGATATAAACACCACGATCATCTAATTGTATATCACTTATTGTCAAGTATGTATTGGAAAGTATAAATCTAGAATTGGCCAATAAGTTCGTACCATCAGCCTAAAAGAGACCAAAAATGATATAGATAGACTTAAAAACAATTAACTAGTCAAACCTTAGACCACTCAACTAATGGGCTATCAATACCATTTATATTGCATTGAATAGCTAGTTTGGATCCCTCCTCAACTATTTGCCTATCTGGATAAATATTCACAGTAATATCATTATTTGTAGGATACATCGACGGTGAGAGTACATTAACAATAGCTTCCGACCTTTCAACGACTGTTCCTGTATAGGGATTTCTGACCAAACATTCATAAGTCCCTGAATGCTCTGGTTGAATATTAGAAATTATTAGTTTTTGATAATTATGAGAAATATCTATTGAGGTTCCATCAATTTTTGACCAAATTATTTCATTCTTTTTATCATTAGGTTGACAGACCAGTACTAATTCTTGTCCAACAATAATATCTTTATTTTGAGGGGATATCAGAAATGGTGAATGATTTAAGCCAGCTGAGTGAGTTGTAGATACTGTTTGTCTAGGTTTTACATATATAATCGCCCTTTGAGTATTTGTTCCAAATTTATTTGAAGAAGTACAATAATATTGATTTTCATTTTGATCTAGGGACACACTTTGAAAGTATAACTTCGTTCCTTCGATATAGTCACCTTCAATAGATTCATAAGAATCCTTGGTCCACATGGGTTCACCACCATTTGAAACAGTACACAAAAATTCTGCGGATTCTCCTTCAACGACTTCTACATAACTAGGCTGAATATAGACTTCTGGAGGTAAATCTAAAAATATGTGTAAAAAAAAAGGAAAAGTAATAAACGTATTTTGTAAGGTTTTATATGATAGCTACTATTTTCAGTGAATGAGCTGTCTGGAGATTTTATAATATTTTGTACGAACAACCTTGCAGTATCAGTAAATGTAAACAACCCATTAGATACTGAACAAATATAGCTTCCTGAATCCGATGGGATTAGTTTAGATATTTTCAAATAACCATCTGAATCTACACTATATCTACTAACATCACTTAATAATGAATTGGAGAAAATATCTTCCTTAGTCCATGTAATATTCCATTTATTGGATAAAACTGGCTTGAAATAGATAAAAATAAAAAAGTTAATAAATTTGATAAATCATCAATAAGTAACCTGATCATTCAACACAATACTGCACTTGAATTTTGCCGATTGACCTAATTGCTTTGATATTGATTTAGGATTTTGTATTAGTGCTGTCAAGGGAATGTGGCCTTCGATTTCGCTATCTGCAAAAAAACCAAAAAAAAAAAACCCCATAAAGTACCAACTAACAAATGTAATAAAAAGTAACTTTTTCGTAATGTACTGAGTGGTCCATTGAAACCTAAAAACTTACTAATTCAATAATTAATGAAAGTTGAGTGATTGAAATTAACTCATATTTCGAGATATTAAAGTATATCAAAATAGTTATAAAACAAACCTGAGGTCTCTAGCTTACTTACAAGCCAAAAAAATAATACTTTTACGTGATCCACAATTTTCTATTCGTGCACTCCAAGCAGTTGGATGTCTCCAAAACTACCGCCTACACCGTCAACAAGTCCAAAAAGTTGGATAGGAAGAAAGGCTGTATCAAAAAGGTCATACTGGACATAGAGGAATTAATGAAAACAGCCCAGGCTAATCTCCTCAAGTCCATCCGGGCCCGTGCAAGAAATCTCAGGGTTTCATACCAGACTGGCCAGAGTGCTTTCAAAAAAGTGGATGGAAATAAAATAGTGAGGGTGGAGAGGCCACTTTTGACACCAACAATGAAAGAAAAATATCTCCTTCACTGCTGGACTCTTCTGAATGAGTCTTTAGAGTTCTTTGAACTCTTTTTTTTAGACTTTTGGCCCCCAAATAGTCATGACGTCCACTACCTCGACTACAACTTTTGAATGCATGTCGAGGTGAAGGCCTGAAGTGTCTGTCATACAAAGACCAAGGCCATAAAAACCACTTTAAGCCAGCACTGGGACGCCATGACAAAGGACTACATTCGGAGCGTGTACCTGACCTTTCACTAACACCACGTATAGATGCGTATTCACAATATAAAGAAGTGAAAATTTTGGCCGACCATATTTTAGGTATTTATATCCCAGCTATAAAAAGAGAAAGAGAGAGATGTTAACAGGATTTAAATCCCTGTTTGCGTAAAAACCCCACCTGATATATTATGATAAAAAAATATGCTAACTCTGAGAGACAAAATGTCTGCTTGCAGAAATTACTTTTATGCTCCTAGCTAGCTGATCCCATTTGAATTTTGAAAAACGGAGGATTAATTAATAACACCACAAATACTTTGCAGGTTACTAAGATACATTTTACATATGCTTGCTAGAATTCCAGCTATTTTAACATCCCTAATAATAGAGTTTGCCACGACACAATTTTGGGAGTAGTTGATGCTCACCAGAGAGTTTTTGTTTTTGTTGCTTTTCACATTTCTAGATATACATAAATATAGGAAAATTGTTAGAATCTCAGTGAGCGTATATACCAAAAAAAAAAAAAAAAAAAAAACTCTGGTTGCAAGATATTTCTTGGTGTCATTTTAATTTCCAAAATAGGAAGGAATAATAAATTAAATAACAATTATTTGCAGGTGACATACTGATATGCAGAGCATGAGTCCCATAAGAAAGGATGAGCGCGCTACCGCTCCGATACTAATTTTGGAAGCACACCTCCGCACTTTTAAAAATGAGCTGCGCTCATTTTTTCGCTCGTATAAGTGTATTTGAATTTGACAACTCTTTATGATTGTTAATAATTTCAATATGTTACAAGTTTAATGTATGCGTACGACTTTTGACAGCTAATACAATCTGAGGAAACCGATATCTGATTTTTCTTAGAGTAACCAGCTACATGAGAGGAAAACTGGTCAACTGACGAAGCAGAGAACCACAGATACAGCATGAAAAAAAGATTCTAAATTATCTTAATAGATAACTTCAACCTTCTATTCGTGCGATATTTAAAATTATTATTAATCCCCCAAATTTGAGATGTTATCTCATAAGAGGTAAAAACAGGAAAAAAGTAATAAAAGTTATACAAATAAGCGAAAATGCGAGACATTTTACCACTCATCCAAAATGATGAGTGTACTTCTGCTCTCGATCGTTATTTAAACAGTTAGTGCACTCCCGTTCAAGAATTAAAAACAAATAAATTAGCACGAGAAGGAAGATAAACAAACTAAAGTTTGGAAATTTTTTTATATAAAAAATCAGTATTTGTGGTTACTAAACCTTTTTATCTTAAAAAAAAATGGTTAGAGTGTGAAGATCATAATTTGGCGAGTAATTAATAAGTTCAGTGCATAAAATACCAACGATAATTCACAATATATGAAAATCCACCTTAATAGTAAATAAAGATGAAATACAGGTTGCCAACTGACATGTATTAATATATTCTCTATCTTATCATCTTTCCTAAAGGTTGAAAGTTGAAAAACAAGTAGAAAGATAAAATGACAAAATTCCATTTTAAATAGTGCTAAAACTAGGAATCAACTTACATATCAATCATTACTACTTACCTTCATTATTTCTTAATTTATTTTTGGGATCAATTTCTGGAATACAATGTTCCCCTCTTTTCACATATCCTAAGGAACAAATTTCACACAATCTTCCTTCGGATCCATTTACACAGTCACAATTTACATTCTCATCAAAGTCTACGTAACAATTTAATGGTTGTCCATAATTATCTAATGGACAATTGCATGGTGTACAAGATCCCTTATCATAGTAATATCCCTGATGACAATCGTAAGGTTGTTCAACTGGTTTTGTTGCATCTCTCAAAGGAACACATATAGCTTCTTTCGTTTTTGTAAATCCTGGAACACATTCCTATAAGATTATAAAAAAAATTAACATAATAGTATGTAAAAGATTATATTAGAAATAAGAACCTCGCAAGATAAGCCAGAGTATCCATAGGGACAATCACATTTTTCTATTGTTGTTACGATACCAAAGCCAGCATCTCTTCGTTCAGCTGTATCCAGTTTAATATTTTCTATAAAATTTGAACCTCCACCAAAATGTCCCCTTATAAATTTAAATAGAATGTCAAAGAATGTTAATTGTTACTTTATTTTATTTACTTAATCATTAAATGCTGAATATTACTCAAAGCTAACATAAAATCTTCACGTGTTGAAGGATTATTCAAATTATTAAAATATTTATTTTTTGACCAATATTGAGGAAGAAATCGAACTTTAATACTGTTATTAGTAGAAGGGTAAAGGTTTTTCTTAATTCTATGGTAAAGTGTAATATTATTTCCTTGTAAAATAACATCTTCATCAAAAAATGGACCATCATAGTCATAATCATATCTAACATTAAAGCTTAGAAATCCGCCGTAGGATTTTACTTGCGAACCCTTAATCATATTCGATAGGTCAACGAAAATATAAGAGTTACCACCTCTATCAAATTCATCAATTCTAAATCCATTTTGCACATAATACCATCTTTTCTTCGAAGGAAAAAGTTCAACGGGGCCTGAAGGCATACGTATTTCAAATGTAGAAAAATCCATTTTTGATAAATCGATCTATTAAAAAATAAATGCATATGCATTAATTTTATACAAAATGCATATACATGACACATACTATTGACTTGAAAAAATTGTTCCTTGAACATTCATTAGTTATACCAGAACAGTAACATCGAATACACTCTTTTACCGAATCTATATTTGAATGAAAAGTACCGGGCTGGCACGACGTAATTGCTTCACCAAAATTCAATTTATTGGAATCTTCAACAATTATTATAACATCCTGTCCCGGTATTCCACAATCTTTTGAACCAGCAAAACATGATCCTTTAGAATTAATAGCTTCACATGAATATGCTCCCTGGTCTTTCAATGTTACCAGAGGGCAATTTAATT
This sequence comes from Lepeophtheirus salmonis, assembly GCF_016086655.4. Taxonomy (NCBI): domain Eukaryota; kingdom Metazoa; phylum Arthropoda; class Copepoda; order Siphonostomatoida; family Caligidae; genus Lepeophtheirus; species Lepeophtheirus salmonis. The sequence goes on along the minus strand of NC_052142.2, from coordinate 6,069,345 downwards.
CTCCAAATGCTTTATTTGTCAACAAATTCGGTGTACTAGTCATTTTGCATTTTTTTGGAACATGGCCCCAATTCAACCTCCAAACAATTTCTGGAGGCGGAATACCAACAGCAGTGCAATTTATGATAAAAGATTGATGATAGTTTATTTTTAATCTTGGTGGTGGGGATTGCGTTATTTTTGGAGGAGCTATTTAAGTTTGGTAAATGTAATATAAAATAAAAATTGGATTATAAATATTCACTCACTGCAGCCTATTTCATCTGATGTATCTTGACAATCAATCTCACCATCACAATGAAAAGATTTTGGAATACATTGTTCTTTGGAATGGCACATCCATTCTTTAAATTTACAAGGAGAGCCAGGTGGATTAACAGCGCAATAGTTTTCGTCACTTCCATCACCACAATCATCATCAGAGTCACATACCCATGTTTTTAGAATACACCTTTTGTTATCGCATCTATACTCATTTGGCTCACATCCTCCACCGCCGCCTTTAATTAGGATAAAATGAGGAAAACATAAATTATTCAATTAACTTACCACATGATGATTCATCTGATCCATCAAAACAATCTCTCCTTCCGTCACAAACATTATCCTTAGGGATACATTGTCCATTTGAACATGTTGCTTCATCTCTTTGGCAATCAAATTTTTGTGACTGGACTTGAGCTATCGAGTTTATTACAAGTATTATCCGAATAATATGAAATAATATCATTATCAATATATATTTGAAATAACAAAACTGTTCGAAATAATTTAACTAAAATTATTTAACAAGATGTGAAATAATGGATCAGCTAAGATTATTTCTGTCCTTTCGTTATGTTCAGGAATTAATAGAATTTAAGATATATAATTGCACATTTTTATTTTTATTTTCACCCTCTCTTTTACTTTTTTTTTATTTGCTTTATATATTGTGCGCTAAATTTTATTAATCTATTCACATTACAGAAAATAAAACTTACTCTCAATAACATTTAGGGTCGCTGATATACTTGATACATTTGTAAACATATCCACTTCGCAAAAGTATACACCGGCATGACGAATCTGGAAATTAATATATATATCCATTTCAACACTTTAGAAATTTTTAACATTAATAAAAAATTGTTGTTATTTTTTCTTAATTTTTGAAATTTGAATAAAGGCAGTTGTCCCCTTTATTGTAATTAACTATTATAAAATTGATGATGCTACAATTATATGTACAAACCGATGTTTCAAAAATTTCCAAACGACCATTATTACTTGATACCCTATCAAAAGAACCATCATCTCTTAATTTATTCCATACAACAGGAAGACGGTGGCGACCTTCATCTCTGCATTGAAAAACAACTTCTTGTCCAGATATTACAGTTTGCTTAGTAGGATACAAACGAATTTTAATATGTGGATCATGTGAAAGACAATCTCTTTCATCAGATTCATCTTCACAATCTATGAAGCCGTCACATTTTTTTGATAATGGTACACAATTAAGATTTCCCAGGCACATGAATTGATGATATTCACAACGACCTAAATAATATCATATATATTATTAGATAAATAGTGTCTTATAAAAAACAAGTAGAAGAAAAAAAATGTCATTTGAACTTCGACCTATATTTGACTTGTAATGAATCTAATTAATACGAGTTAAATTACAAAAGTATTATATTTTATAAATTAATATAAAATTAACTTATTTTTCAAAATGTAAGAAGAGTTAAAAAATTACTAAGTACATAAAATATCAAGGCAAAATACTAAATACATTTATGGAAAATATTCTTCTTAAATTAAAAAAAAATGACACATTACTATGACCGTAGTCCAAAAGGTAGTTTGTTTACTAGATTCAGTTTCTTTATGTCTTTTAGAATCTTTTAATGTTTAGTTTGTGTACTCATGGCTAATAATAAAAATATTTTGACAACACTTTTTTCCCTTAAAAAAATATTTAATAAAAATATATATTTGTTCTTTAGGATAGGTTTTTATGTATCTATTGCATGTTAAAGCTTTCTTTTACAATGATTGGTATTCGAATATAATGAAAGGTTCTGAACTTAACATTTTGTAGTTATGGTAACTTAATGGGTATATTCTGAAAATTTAATAGAACGTACGACTGTTTTATGCATTAAGTTTTAGGGTTTTTGGTAAGCTAATAAGCAGTTTATGAATATATTTTTTCATAACCTTTAATTTTTTTTCTAAATTAAAGTAACTCTCGTGTTGCGAAACGGCATTGTAGTAAATATATTTATTAATATGATATAAAAAAATGTTTTAAAAATTAAAAAGGCTTAGATAAATTTAGTTTCATGTTGAAAATCATATGGATGATATAAAACATCGAACTTTTTCTGAAGGTAAAATTGCTTGACTATCATATAATATCTTGCTTAATTTTAGAATAAAAAATGAAAAGAAAAGTAATGAGAAAATATTACTTTTTTTTTTTTTTTTCGATTTTACTAAAAAAATGGATCACTTTGAGAACTGATACATAATGCATTCATTGTAAATCTTGAAACTATTTTCGACTTTTTTGTGTAAAAAATAATTAATATTACAAGGTAACAATTCCAGGGTGATAATTTTAAGTCTTGAATTGAAGATATGGATAGAATTAATCTTAAAGCGCAGAATCTAAAACTGATATCATTTTTCTCTCATGGACCTGAATTCTGGGGTTTTTAACTCAAGTTAAATGTAGAACTTGTAAATGTTATTTAAAGGAGTTTTTTATGATTTAAAAAATGGGATCTATGAAAGCATGGAAATTTGCCGTGGAATTACTCGCCCCGGGGAAATTCACATTGTATAAAGCTCGTCGGTCGAAAGAATTGCCTTTTTATTAAACTTTTATAATAATTTCACTACTAAGATGACGAACGAGTTCGAACCAGAGACAAAATAGGCATTATTAAGTAATAATAGCTATTAGATTAAATATTAAAAAAACAAAAAACACACACGACAGCAATTCCAATGGAAGAAGTGCTAATCACTTAACTATCAATTATCATTAGACTCAAGCTTAATAGAAATGCAATGTTATACCATAACCCATATCCGACTGATGTTTGACTTCCACCACGTCATAGTATATGAATGGTTGCATGTTTTGTCAAAATCTGTTTTTCTTGCCCAACAGTCGGTGCAATACATTAAATTGAAAATTCTCGCAATAGTGACGTCATAGACTATGAGTGCTTATGTTTTTTGTCAAAATCTGCCTGTGTTACCCAGCAGTCGGTACAATACATCAGATTGAAATTTCTACCAAGCCAGATTACATGATGGTCTAACCTTGTATTTCCATTAACCTTGATTAGACTGTTGATATGATGGATTATTCCTATTAGAAAAGACCTGTGGATGAAAGAACAAGCATAACATCAGATTAGGCAAGAGCTGTGACTTCATTTTCGTTATGAGCGAGGATGTATAAGTAGAAGAGGTGCTTGGATGTGGTGAGGGAAATCACTAAAAGGATTGGGGGATCACTCAAAGGTAGGATCGTAGGAGAGCACGTGGAAATGAGAGATTTAAGCAGGGGAAAATTTAAAGCTGAGAAACATTTGGACAAATCTAGAATAGGAATACAGAGATGAGAATGATGTTCTTTGTATCTTCATTTCTTTCTCATTGGAAGAGTACTAAATAGGCTGCATTACGTAGTCAATCAAATCTTGGGAGCTATATATCTAGAACTTGGATTTCATAAATCCAATGGATCTCAAGATAAGTTGTGAGAACCTTAACAAGTGACTTCTTTACTCCTTCATCGCATTTTTGAGTGTATTTTCATAATATGTTACAATGACATTTGAATATATAACTTCATTTGTAATAATGGTATTCTGTTATATTTATCAAAGAATATGAATTAAAAAACTTTATTTACTTTAATAAATGTAAATATATATTGAATGACTACAGAAACAGCTCTTAATTTTTTTTTATTCGACGCTTCATGTAATTATCTAATTTGGTTAATTGTGGTCGTATAGTTGTTGAATGTTCCAGGTCCTGTGCCAATATATGTGTTTCCGAGTAATTCTATCATTCATTTCCAATTCATCGAATTTGGCTCGTAGCGTTCGAGACTGGAGATGACAAGTAAATCAAGCTTCTCCAATCCCTGGTGGAAGATGTGAATATTCTATTCTCTATGTATACAGATTATTGAAAAATGGAGAAAATTTTTTACAATATGATAATGGTGAACACAATCTTGAAATAATCTTGATTTTTGGACCGGGTGCATTAGACCATCTTGTTATATGTAAAGATTGGGTCTGTGACTGAAAACTCAAATACTGAACTCAAATGATTTAATATCAAGGTTTTACATTGCTCATAATTATTTGATATGTAGTGTTAACAAGTTTATTTATCTTACTCCCACATTAGTGTGAAGCGACATAAAATTGACTTTAAATGATCTAAAAACATCATTATGCACTGAAACATTAATGATGGATTTTATTCCAGATGTTATGGAAGGATTTGTTGAGCTTCCTGATGATAGTGATTGACGCCAAGAGTTGATTTTCCATTTTTAGACGCATTACATCACGTAAGGGGGGAGGAGGCATAGCCAAGGAGAAGGAAGAAAGAGAGTGACAACAACATGTCCAATCAAATTATCGAATGTTTGCACCAGAACAACAAATAACCAAATAGAAGGATTCTAACATGGCCTTCAAAGTTATATAACATATACGTGTATTCCAAATAATTGGAAATTAATAAACTATTTAAAAATAGAACAAGATTTGCTAGGAAAACAAAAATGACATAGAACGGGGTAATATTACACGAATGAAAATTGTAATGAAAGATTGCAACGAGTAATATCTCCATACAATTATAATTCAATCATAAAGTTTCTTAAATCCATATCTTGGAACTTACATTATTTTTATGTATTTATTAATATCTAATATTACATTATATATATGTATGTAAATAAAACAAAATGCTAGTACAAATAATTTGCATCAAATTTAATTTAGATGTGTCTTCAATTACATGTATTAATTGAATAATTATAGATCCATATTACTATTTAATGCTTCATTATACTCACATATTTAGAAAATATTTCTAAAAAGCATCATAGGCATAGAATCAGGAAAATTAAAAATCAAATGCCATTAAGGGAAATATAGGACGATTATATATAATATTTGAGAGGTTGGAACCTTTCATTGTAGTTGGCCCCAGCCATACGTACCACAATTAACTCAATTAGATAATTCCATGGAGTGTCGAATAAATTTTTAAAGAGCCGTTTCTGTAGTCATTATAATTGTATTTATACTAGTATGAGCCTGCCCGTTCCACGGACGCATGGGGCGAGGACGCATTTGGACACAAAATGATAGTGGTCAAATAGTTTAAAAATTCAAAAAATTAATGTTATTCATATGTTTGTCTATTTGAATCGAATGTTAAATTACCTAATGTATTCCAGAACAAAAAACCCAAGGACGATTATTTTGGGTAGTCTCCTGGGTTTCATAAAAAAAATTATATTCGTCAGAATTACTCCTAAGCAGGTATTGTTACTCCCCCAGTTACGCATGATTTGAAGACACCCCAAGAAATTGCAAAGACACCAAATAATCAGTAACAGTCTACAGATAGCTACGTAACAATCCTTTCACTATGTAGCTAAACCCAATAAACTAACATACTCCTAAATTGCCTCCAGTAAATATTGCTTAATACCTGCACCAACTATATAACAACTTTAAAATTACTTTACCCCTAAATAAATTAGTATCTTGCGTAATATCCAATGCTTCAATAGAATGATTATGGGGCATAGGTACTTATAAAATGTTACTACTTGTCTTTAATGAACAGATTAAATTCTCATAATTGTTTATTTGAGTTGCAGCAACAAGTGTTCATTTGAATTGCAGCAATCCAGGACGAATTAGCTGGCTAATGCAAATTCCCCTTCATGTTACCACCTGAAGAATTATTGAACAGATTGAATTCTCATAGTGTTCATCCAAGACGAATTAACTGGCAAATACAATCTTCCCTTCTTATTTTTAATAGTAGATAGAGCTAAAAGATAACAAAAACTGTTACAAGGCAGCAAAAACGGAGGAGGAAGATAGATATGTTTCTTGTTGTACATATAAGATTTATTTAATAAATAAAATGTAATTAAACATTAATTCATATCAATATTAGTTTTACAAATTAATAAAGTTGTTCTAATTCTAAATAGTAAATTGAATTGAATAACTATATGAAGTGTTATAATGTTCATATTCTTTGATATATTTCACTGAAGACAATTATTAAATTAATTGAAGTTAATTATTCAAATCTCATTGCATCATATTATAAAAATAAAGTAAAAAATTTATTGAAGGAGTCTAAAAATCACTTGTTAAGGTTATCATAACTTGACTTGGAAAAGCACATATTAAAATTTGTTAATACATATTATGAGACTTGAAAAATATTTAAATTGCATCTTAATCTTTTTTTTGATTAAGAGAAAATGCCTTGTTTGTACAAAAAAAATGACAAAAAATTTACCTCCTCTTTTGAAGTCTAATAAATTATCATTTTTATCACCATGATAGAAATCCTAGTTTGTTGTAAAGTTAACACATAAAGCTTCATTTTAATAAAAAAAAAACTAAAAAATGTATGTTTTAGAATTTATTTAAGATATACTGATTTAAACATTATCTTTATCTTTGAATGCATAACTATCGAGATTGCTTAGAGTGTAGAAAATCCGGGGAGGAAAAAATATAACCTCCTTAAAATAGTATAAATATCTAGTAACATATTAATTAACATGCTTTGGATATCAAATAGTAACTCTTTTTATTTTACATAGTATGTGTATGATAGGATATTATGATTATTTCCTCAGTTTTTAACTTGCATCCGACTCATTATTGACATTACATCAATTCAAGCAAATCTTAAGGTATCTTTGCAATAAAAACATTTTATAATAGAATGAAATATAATTATATTTAATGAATAATTCTAAAATGATTTTGATTTGAAAATCTTATTATAAATCTTTGGTAACTCTTAAGGTTGCTCAGAGTATCCACCAAGATATTTTAAAGTTTAAACATCCACAAAATGTATTATACAATATAAAGTTATTTCAGATTATTGTGAAAAATCAGACATTTTTGTTATGTATTGTTCGTAAACATGTCTCTTCTTCAAACTTAATTATTTGTTACCTAATACCTAAAGAGATGTATAAATACATTTTATGATTGAGTATTCCTTGACTGTGTCATGATTTTATAGATCACACTTACTTAAATAAGTTTCCATGTAGGATTACACTAGCGTTGAAGTTTGTACTGTTTATTTATATTCAAAGTATTTAGAAGTGTGTAGAAATACTGCAAGATCCATCGATTTTCACGGGAATATCAATAAAATGTTGATAATAAATGTCCATATGAAAGTTGAACAAGTCTATAACTATTTTTTAGAAATACTCACCTCTCTCACTGTTTAGGAGACGAAGGTTTTAGGAAGTCTAACAGTAAATTAGCTCTACTAACTTGCAGATGCTTAAATACCTCATATCAAAGAGCTTCCACTTAGGACTAGAAAATATTTTACGACATCCAATTCCTATATAATGGAAAACTTTATTGCTGTTTTAGAAAACTTTCGTTCTTATTCTTTGGCATTCCAAACAATCCATATATCTTCGCAAAAGACCATGAGTCTGAAGTCAATCGATGAAAGTGTCCTCGTCGTAAACGAGTTTTTTCATCAAATCTGAGACTAATGACCCTTAGAAGAAGAAAGCTTAGTTTAGTCTAGGGGGCCAAATTAAGAAGCTCTCTCAAGTAATTGAGAATTTAACCTCAGAAAGATAATAAATACCAAGGGTGTGACAGGGTTAAAGTAATTAGGTTTTCCAAAATCCCTGATTTTAGTAAAACTGATATTAGGGGTCTGAATGGGTTCTGAGTCAAGGGTAGAGGTTCATCCCTAGGTGGATAACGAATTGGCAAACCGCCATAACTAAGGTGAGAGGGGTACCCCCCTTTTTGCATAACCCTATCAGCTATCAGCATGAGGGTACTTAAAGTTCCTCGCTAAATCTAATTAGGCCAAGGGTTATGTAAGACCTAGCCCAATTGATTTTTTTTATTTATCTTTAAAAATCAATTGTCCTTACTAACTAGTAAGGATTAAAGTAGGGCATCCATTGAAATCTAAAATTAAATTACCTAAAGAAATGGGAAATTTCTATTTCTAAATTTCCCTGTCAAATAATATTTCGTGTAAGGCTTAACTTAATCGACATAATCAATTACATTAGATTGCATGATAAGAAAGATCTAAAAACTTATAATTGCTTTACACATAAATAAAGAGAAATATACAATATGAAGTTCAATGATTGTCTAATCCAACCTGTAAACTTATTCTTGTAATTGTGATCAATAAAGTCAAAACATATTAAAGTGATACTTAATTATAAAATGTATTAAGACATCCAATTAGGTCTAGGGTAACAAATAATTGAGTTTGAACAAGAGATATGGTTACTGTGCGAAAACTAAAAGTCGAAATAATGAAATTATATTGAGAATTCACTCCTTAAGTGAGTTCATCGATGCCCAACGAAAAAAAAATGCTGAAATATACTGAAAGTAACGGATTTGCACACTATGACTCCTGTACAAGGTATTCCTGAAAGTAATTATACTGTAATGATTCATGGTAGATGCAAGAAAAGGTCGTAGTGTCTTACATCATGAGATGTGATCTCCTCTGATCTCATCCCTCAATTCACGGATCTACTCCAATATCATTGAAAAAATCAGTAGCTTAGTTAAACAAATTGTACATTGGAGGCAATATATAATTTTTAGTCCCCCTTTGTTTCAGATTTACAGAGTTTCTTTTTTTTGTTAAAGAAATCTCGCATCTTTTATTTTTTTTACAAAATAAATTTCAGATCGTCTTTTAATTTGGAGCCATCTTGAATTTTTTGTGAAAATAATGATCGAATCTTTCCCTTTTTCTTGACTGTTTTTCCCAAAATAAATGCAGGACCTTCTATCGACCGTTTTTTTTGTAAAGGAAGATTAATTGTTTTAACGACCGTTTTTTTTGTAAAGGAAGATTAATTGTTTTAACGACCTTTTTTTATAAATGTTCTATATTCATTGAATGACTATGTATGAGTTCCTATGAAGTTTTAATGAGAAGACTACATATCTTGCAGATTTGGCCGAAATTATAGCTCTCCCTTCTTTACATTTATCGTTTATTGTTCAGTCTCCCTGCAATAGGACCATTTTAGTTTAAGAGAGTATAGTAAATTGCTTTTGTTTCTGAGCTAAACTAATTTGTTTCCTCCAAAATGTAAAAAAACCATTATGAAACTTTATATCACCACTCAACAAATCTTTTACTTTAAATGATGCAAATTACTTTAGAATGTTTAGAGAAGGCCAATCTGCAAAAGCATAAATTGTGTCACTGAACATCTTCCACAGTCCTTACATGGTCTCTAGAAAAAAATATATTCAGAGGAAATCTGTAATTGAACTGTAAAATTTTTTTTGTAATTAATTCCTTTCAACAAAAATCTTATTATGCTTTTCTATTTCTCAGGAAGACTCAATCGTTTTCTGTCTAAATCGCATAGCCTAATTTTGAAGGCGAGATGAGTATGCTATGCAATTCACACAGAATTATCTTGCATAATTATTATTTTATAACTAGAAGTAATACTGATATATGGCTAATTGGTCAACCCATAGGAACAATATAATTTTCCGCCGTCCTGTCAAAAAGAGAATTAATTGCATTATTTAACAAGTTGTGTTAAAGGCTTAAACAACAACAGCCCTAGGTGTGTTGCAAATCTGTGGAAAAACATGAATTTCAATATCACCAGATAATCATGTATTTAAAAAATTAAAAGCAGTTCATGAGGAATGCTTTCAATTAATACAAAACAAAGAAAATAAGAAGAAACAATCTCAAAATATATTTAATAAACAAATGAGAAGAAAAAAAATTGATTAACTATTTGATATTGCTCATTTTTATGGTCTCAATTTAATACACATTGAATAAGATTAACTATTGACATAGTTGGATACGCATAAAGCAGTTGTAAAGAAGATGGTAATTTATTTACTACTCTCTTTATTATGGACCAAAACGCCCTTCATATAGTTATATATTTGAAAAATTCATCAATCCATGCATTTGTAAACGCCTGGATAATCCCCTACGGCGCAATCTTTCTTTCAAATACTATAAACAAACTTTTTGTACATTCAGTTACTTCAATAAGCTCGTGCAAAGAGCTATGGATTTGAATAGACTTTAGAACTTGTAATAACTGTTCTATGTTGGAGAAATCAAGAGGGTTTAATTCCTGTGATTTATAATGCCTTCTGTGATGAGGTATTACTTTTTTACTCCGAAACGTAGATGAAACCAGGAACACTACTAAGGAATGTATCTATCAGATATTGACCTCGCAATGCCCTTTAAGTTTTCCTTTTGACGAACGAGATAGATCAACTCAAGAAATTATGTGTCATTGCTGGTGATATCTACAATGATGTTATAGGATCATTTAATACTCATGTAATTTCCAGTCAGAGATTCATGAATTTCTCTCATCTGCATCGGTTCCAAGCGACTATATACAAATTATTCTCAACTTTACCTTATGAAAAAGAGATTATTCATAAATACCTTTTTAGTATTTACAGAAGAATATATAGGAAGGGTGCTGCCCTATTTTGGCGTCAAAGGCTCATAGTCTATAACAGAGCCATAGTACTCAGATCCGGACATACTCGAGTACTGATTCAAATATTTCATGGACTTGTCTAGGACTCAGAAACATTTGGAAGACTAGGAAAGGATGTACTTGACTATGCTACTGGCGTCTACTCATTATGCAAAAATCAAGTATCAATCCCTTCAATATATCTTTCTATATTTACCACCATACCTTTCTTTACGCTATTTATTCGACTTTATAAGACAACGATACCCTAACATTGAACTTAAAAGACAGTCTACAGTGATTCCTATTTTATAATATTGTCAGATAGTTAATAGAAATATGATAACTGGTAAAAGACAATTCAAGCTTAATAAAATGTAACATTAAATGAAATACATAAGAAGGACTTTATAAACTTGATGATAATTAAAAAATAATTTCGAAAATTGTGATTTGAGAAACTTTTCCTGTGCGGATATTTAGTTTTATGTCCATTAAATATTTTAATTAATCTTTAAAAAATCAGAAATAATTCAACACTGCTAAAGGAAAAAATTTGATTATAAAACAATTAATTAAGGATTTGATTAAGATAGAATTTCATTGTAAGCAATTTTATAATCTAGTGCAAGGATGTCCAACCTGTGGCTCCAGGGATGTCCAACCTGTGGATTGTGGGATACACTGTGCTCCACTTAATGTTTAGGTGTGGTCTTCAACTCATTCTCACTTCAAGTGACATTTTTTCATAATACCACGCTCCATATCATCAAAATGCGTCGAACGCTCAAACATTGAAAAATATTTTTCGGGATTTCGTATTTTCTGAAACTTTAATAGGGTGACAGATTAGATTTTTTTTAGCAGTTTGGCCTTGAAAATTGGATGTGACATTTTTTGATATTTGGTATAAAATTGAAGTAGAGGTGTATTGAATAGTTTTTTATAGGCATTTTTAAGAAATTTAACTTAGTAGGTTCTACAACCCCTTAGAATATTTCAAATGGTAATGCAGCCCTATATATTAGGTATCCTTGTTCTAGTACATTTTCATTGAAAATACACCCAACCCCATGGATTGTGCAAGTAAACCGCTGGTCGAAAAGGTGGACCATTAGACGCCGCCACCACTTCATTGAGCATTCAGGGCCCTTGCTAATAGTCTGTAATAGACTCCAGCCCATGGGTTGGGCATGGAAATCTCCATCACACACAATCTCAGGAATCATATGAGAGAGCAAATGGAGACATTCAAGACATTCTTATGATGTAGCGACGAGACAATAAGACAAGTAAGTTGGCTAATGGACAGTGGTTTGTTCAGTATGCTAAGAATCATAGCTTTCACTCTGGTATTGAACCAACTTCATAACAAGCAGTGTATGACTATTCAAAGGAAGGTCGGAATTTAGGGTTTGCATTTATCCAAAGACTGTTATATAACCACATATAAGCCTCTATTAGAGATGTGTGGAAATATAGACAAGGATAGGCTCGAAGTGGAGGTCATAGAGCGAACACTGGTTGATCACAAGAAATGGGTATTCCGTCAGCAATTTGTATCAAGAGAACAAAATGGTTAAATCTGGGCCTTAAATGCCATGCTTCAGAATCTTCCAGGGTTGCCATTGTGAAAATGAAGATGATTGCACATGTCTAAAGTGGTCACAATGATAATCTACTCATGACGGCAATGTACAACAACAGAGAGGAACTAATCACAAACAAACAGAATAATGCAACTTTCCTCAGGCAGTTTAAGGAGACTGAGGTAGGACAGTGCGTCAACTTCCAAGTTCCTGGGTATCGACCGTGGAAAAACAGATCCCCACCACGTCTTGGTTGTTGCAGCTCATGCAACAGAGAACGGATATTATAGATTAGGGACAAAAATGATGTGTTAAAACAGTTGAATGTAAGGAAGCAGTTTGAGACTTACAAGTAGACATTCCTCTGTGTTTATGAAGTTCCCAGAGAGTATGAAGTGCAACTGACCACATGAATTCAGTAGCATGGAAATGAACAAGGCTTTCAGTGGTACAATTGAACTTACTCCAAACAAAAAGTTTAACTCCAACAAGAGGACACCTTTTATTTGATGAATGTGTTTATGTTTAGGGTATATTAAGTAGGATCAACAATCCTAATGTAAATTCTTATTAAATCTTTACTTGTTGCTGTAGTTATCCTGATATACCACTTTAATCACTTTCATTCAAATTATCACCTTTTTGCCTAATATTTTAGTATTAAAAAACTTTTTAACGCAAAAATTGCAGAGGAAATGCATAACGGTCATAAATTACCAACAAAGTTACGCATACCTTTACAGAGCCCACTAAGTATAATACTATAAAAAGTTTGATCCCTTAATTTGTGTGAATAACAAAGGTTCTTGATGCTGAATGAAGCGATGGAGGTGGATAATGAACTACCTTTTCGACCGGGCGTTCACTTACACAAATCGTGGGCCGATGTGTATCAGAGGATATTAGAAGGGGTCCGATAGGTTTTAGTCCCCTTTGTGTAGAAGTGGTTCACTTCCGTAACCCGTGGGTAAGGTGTATTATATGATATCAAATAGGGTCACTGATGCTCAGGGAAGGGGTGGTGGTGAGTAATGCTCCACTGTTTGGACCAGTGGCTTATTTGTGTATCCTGTGTGCTGGGGTGTATTATAATATGTGAAAAGGTGTCTTTGATATTCAAAATAGGTTTTGATCCCCCTTAGGGACAAGCTGTTCACCTGCACAACCTGTTGGCAGTATATTTTGCAAAATAGAATGGATTCTTTTGTGACAATTTCTTATCATACAATAGTTTGATTGTGTGAATATAATATAAATTTCAATGAAAATATACTAGAGTAACCAATTGCTTGCAATGAAATTATATTATAATCAAATCCTTAATGGTTAAATTGCTTTGGCAATAAATTGTTTAATAATCAAATTAACAACAATAATTTCATCTGACAATGTAAATGAAGTTAAAATAACATTGACCACCTATTGGAAATTTTAAATATTACCCAGTTCTAATGCCCATTTTGCAAATTGTTCGGACATTTTGCCAAATGCCCAATTTTGCACATTGCCGTTATATATATATATATATAAATAGTAATTTCAAAATAAGAAAAAAAAATTGCAAAAAAAAATCTTTAAAATAAAATACATAAATTACTGTGAGTGTAAAAAAAAACAACAGAAAAGTAACTAAATTTAAATAATAATTTTCGATTTTTTTTATGATACTTTAAATCGTCAGAGTAGTCGTTTTGGTCTTTTTGGGAGTATTTCTATCTCGATGGCTCTTGATCATTTCCATGTTTCTGTTCGTAGTCTGCATTCAATCTTGAAAATGTTTAGGAATCCACTAATAACTTCCTTCCTCCCATATAAAAATCTCTACTTCACAGTTTTCAGCCATTTGTAATAGCTTCTGCCTAGCCTATTGTTAAATTGGACCTGGTAGATACCAGTAGCTGTTTTATCTCCGAAATGTTATGTTTTGGAGATTCTTTGAATGTTTGGTAAAAAAATCCACTTTTATCAATTGAATGATGAAGTAGTAGTTTGATAGATTATTCATTATATATTCTTTATTCATTCGAAGAGAATAATTTTTAAAATAAGCTATTTTAATATATAGAGTATTTGCGACATTTCAAACAATAATTGTCTACCCTTAAAGGTGAGAATATAACTCCTGGGCTGCCAAGCGAGGGGGTTAAATGATATTTAATATATGCATAAAATACTTATACATTGAGGAAACTTGAACAATAATTAGACTGTCGTTCAATACCTTCTATAATTAGTTTAAGGAAACTACTATTTCCTTTTTCCTTAATACATACATTTAACTTGTGCCCAACTTCTTTCGCCCTATAATATAAAATATTGGTTACCTCAGTAACCATCTTACTCTTCAAGTGAATGATTTTTTTCCATCTACTGGTGTTCGACTATTATAACTTAATTAATTATGTTAATAGGAGGTTCGAAGGTAGTTTTCCCCTTCATCTTTTATTTTTCCAAAATCCAAGGCATATTCAATTGATAGACCAACGACAGTTTTTGTCCATACGATATTCCCTTTTCCGTTTTCAATATATACAGGCGTTGAATATTGCAGAATACCATCTTATACTCTCATATCCGTTCAAATAATTTCTTCATGAGCAGGATATCTTCTATTTTTGTAGCTATACATATACAATTGATGATTTCGAGATTTCTCCTGTATTTTTGAGAGGCTATTTTAGATTAATTCCACTGCCACCCACAGTTTGATATGGATACAATAGTTATCAAAAGGATGGTAGCTGATTTAATAATATCTTTATTACGCACCAATCCGTCCTTTATATAGATCTATATTTGGAGAAAATATCAGTCACGCCTAGTTGTACTTAACGTCTATATAAGTAGTATTGTTTTTTTTTGGGGGGGGGGGGCAGTTATATCTAACTTGAGACTGTCTAGACTATGTGTGCGAGTGGTGAACAAAAAGTAAGTATGATTTGAGACTTTTTGTAATGTGCGACGTAATGATTTTGATACATTTTGATGTAAAACCAGAAAATATAACTTCGACACGTTTATAATAATTTATATCAATGCATTTTTTTTTTTTTTTTCCAAAGATGGCTTATAAACATATTATTCCCACGTTTTTGGTTACGAAGTTGTTCATTACGATTCAAATTATCATTAATTAATTCAATTGAGTTTAAAAAGGTTGCTCTACAATTAAAAATGTGGCCTGTGTCTTCATCATCTAGTTTTGGATCATCTGTTTGTGACGGGAGAGTCTTGATCTACGTATGTCTTTCTGGCCAGACTTTGTTTTTTGATGAGGGGTTGGCATTAGTTGAAAAGGAATTCACATTTTTGGACATAGGGTGAGGGAAATTATCGTGTATAATATTGAAACTTTGATATGTTTTACGCCCAAGGTAAAACCATTGAAATTTTCACAAACAACAATCAGAGAAGAATCTTTTGATTAATCAATACAGATATTTGCATAAAATGTTCTATATTGAACTAAACTTTAACCATTCACTGAAGTTATGTCTTCTTTTATTCTTGGCTTTAATTTAATTCGATTTTTAATCAAATCTGCCGAAATATTTCCATCCTCATCACTGAAATATCAGCACCAGTATCTGGAACTGCTAAAACTCCAGTTATAAAGTTGTTTTCGTAGAGCTTAATCACAACTTAAATATGTGTTTTGTCCTTATTCCTTTCTACTTTATCGGTCGTTGAAATATTAATAGAGTAAGCAGGTTTAATTTTTTTAATATTTCAAACAGCTTGAAGCAAAATGACCTTTGATTCCACAAGATTTATATATTTGATTAAAGGCTGGACATTCACAACGTTTGTGCTTAGTCCCGTTGCAAAAATAACACGGATTTTGTTATAATTCTCAGTGAAATTTGATGTTTTCTGTGTTTACGACCTTTAAATTTCGTCCTCTTATTAGCATTGACGTACTTTGCATTTGTTTTGAAGAAGAACTGAATTGTTTAGCCCTCTTTCGCACTGTTTCTAATTGCATGATAAATTTTCTGGCATCTTGAAATAGTTTAGGATCTACATACATTAATTTAGCCATGTCAGATTAATTTTTCATAGCTTGAATTAACATAACAATGTGCAAGCTGTCTTTTCATTATAATTTTTGTCTTAGAAAAAATCGCCCAATTCAGTAATTTCGTTACATGGATCCCTTTAAACTTGACTCTCAGACTGACGTATACTTAAGAGGTCTTTCATATCTATATTACGGATAAGTAGGCTTCTGTGGTGAGACGTGAGTTATTCTAATATCTCGTCTGAGTCCCTTCTCGTATTAGCTTTAATACCAAGACATTCAGGAATAATTTTTAAGAATTCGTGGGAATAGCATTGGCACAAACATCCCACCTTTGTGTCACTTGAAACTTGAATAATTTTCCCATATAGGTTTTCAACGTATAAATTGTCGTGAATCAGTGTTCTCCTCCCGAATAGGGGGCGGGTTGACGTTCAGTCTCGGTATAATCGGATTTGAGAAATTTGATTCATTTGATGCAAGAATTTCAGGGGTTTGAGTTTCATCAAATTCCATTAATTTTTTTGCTTCGCAATCTCTACGAGGTAACACTATTTGTTCTTTAGCTTCACGAAAGTCTAACTCATGTTTCCCAATATCAGTAATCCTCATCATATGTCTCAGCTGCTTCATGTCCTAAAATAGAGGTTTTGGCTTTGATATATTTCGTAAAAGACTTTTTCCACATTAGAAGAAGAACTTCCAATTTCCTAGGATTGTCTCCTTCCTCATAAATTTCTCGACATGGAGGCTTCGAGTTTTTCAATTTGGTGACGAGGATCAGGAATCATTTTATAAAGAGTGTTTATAATACAGTGTAGTGTGTACACAAAAAAAAAATGGTAGTTGTCTTCAGTCTTCAAAGAGAAGAAAAAATCAATTTAAGATTTAAGCGTATTAAATCGTCTATATTGATGAGTCCTTGATAAATATAAAATGAATAATGTTCCTATCAGGCCGAATTCCAGTGAATATTCAACGATTTTCTTTGTATATTACAGATACTGTTCCTAGCAGAGCAACTGCACCATGGTACAATCGTATTTCTAAATGAATAAAGATCAAAGTACTGAATTGTAAACTTCTATAATATATATTATAACTGTGTTGTAAAAGAAATAGAATAAGACTACATAAAAGGAACTGAAGGAGGTACTAATCATACACTTGCATGTACACCTGAGCATTGAAGGATTACTTTAAATAACACCTACGAACATAAAAACATTAAAATGACTACTATTGATTCTGAAATCATTGATCAGAAGCAGTTAAAACATTTTCTAACCTCACATACTTAAGTATTTCTTGAAATTATTGGTCTGCATTGGAGTTTTATTTAAACAATGGTGGAAGACAGAGGACTTATTCATGAGGAATTGAATGCATGTAAAATAATTATTAATATAAAAGTTATAAATTATTTAACAGAAATAAGAGGGAAGTTATTGAAAAAATATAGCAATAACAATATTTATGATTTCTACCGGGGAACTTCAAAAAAGTTAGGAGGTGGGACTGGAACGAGGTATGGTATCCAGTTTGTACTTTACATAAAAAGTTATATTTGACTTAATCTTTTCATTTTTGAAGAACCTATAAATATCAAATAATTATCCTCAAATTTTGTTTATATATATGGCATTGAATGATGTTTTATGCCATTATAAATTTTTCTATATTTGTTTTAGTGGAACTCATTATTTGGTTAAAATCTAAATTAACTTGAAATTTGCCATCAACAATTATTTATGACATGTAAAAAATAATTATTGTAAAGAATAATTTACTCTATCAGATTATATTATCCAAAAAAGATAATTATTAGTAGCGTTGTGACTAGTATTGAGATAGAGTTGAGTTTAAGAAGAAGAAAAAAGTGATTTAGTATTTGATCAGTTCAATCAATATTGTTTATTATCTGTTGTCAATAATAGGTAGCTCATAGAATGAAAAAGAGGAACCAGATATCAGTTGAAGGAGTTCTCACTAACATTAACAAAAAATGGAATGTAAATAGGAAAATTGTCCAAATTGCAGCGGGCGTAAAAACAACGCCTGATAAAATGCCATTAAAAACCTTGTGCCTTTAAGAGACGGCATATTTGTTAACAAAGATCACTATAAACTGAAATACTCCTTATCACTAATACGTTAGAATTCTCATAATAGGTTAAAATAATTAATGGAAGCATACATATATTACACTTACCAACCTATAATTTTTTTTTTAAATTCACGCTCGCTCCAATTAAGACAAATTTCCCACACGTAAGTATACATGAATAGAATTGTAAATCATTTGACCTGCATATATGTTAAAAAAACCGAAAAATGTCATAGTAACTCTGATAATTTGAAGAATGTTTTAGAGGTGAACAAATTGGCAGTTACGACTTTTATTACATTAGCTACAAGCATCTATATGAAGAAAGAAATAACCACAAATTACTTTCTGTATCTAGTAAGGACATAAGCAGTAATTACCCTATGTCTAACCTCAATTCTACTGGGGATCCAACAATGACTTACACTATAACTCCATAGCAAGTATCAGTGTAAACTGTTCTCTTTCCATAAGCCCACTCAATAATAGTCACTTTAGACTTACATTTTATGTCCTCAGGAATTACAAAATAATGATAACAGCTTTTGAAAATTAAAAAAAAACACTGTTCAGATTACCAACTACAAGATAATATCACACGAGTTTAAGTTTACAACTTTAAATATCAATAAGTATTTACCAAAAAAAAAAGGAGATGTCGTTTTTCAAATACTAAATATTTAAATGTTGTCTGATAAAGTTACTTATATATTTTATGCAGTCTTTTTCATCTTCTCTAGAAAAACAGTCTGGTTTCCCATCACAAATGTTTTTTTCGGAAATACAAGTACCATCTAGGCATAAAAAGCTTGTCTTGGTAGAACAGTTTGATATTGACCCACACTCAAATTCATCATCTCCATGTAGGCAATCCCTTACGTAATTACATTTTTTACTTATATTCAAGCATCTTCCGCTTTTACATTTAAATTCAAAAACCCCGTTGCAAGCTAAAAAAATTGGGATAAAACCACTTTTTAAAAGAATAATTGATTATTAAGTTACATTGCATATTGACAGTGACTGTGACGTCATTTGATCTAAAAATTTGACCACCTTCTGTTATAATAGAACATGAATATACTCCAGCATCGTCCATACCAACAGATGGTATAAAAAGTTGATCTGTGTTTTGGGATAATTCGAACGAGCTATTATGAGACCAGTGATATTTTAAAAGGAAAGGAGTATCTGTCAAATTGACATCACAACTTAGATTTAAGTCACTTCCAAGAATGATATTTGTATCAATAGGTTGTATATATACTAAATTTGAATAAACAATATTTTTAAACAAATATTGAGTGAAAGTTGATTTCGACAAAGATAATTTTGGTGAAGTAGGAAAATAAAATTTAGGCAAACTTGTTTGAGAGACTACATCCTTAATATCCAAAAGTAATTTAACTGATTGTAATATTGATGATTTATTTGTGATCAAACTGTTTTCCACTCCAGGAATATAATCTTCTTTGTCATATTCTTCACAGTTTTTCTCATCCCATGAAATTGATTCACCAAATAGTTTTGGACAATTCTCTTCTCCATCACATTTTTGAACATGGCATATCTTTATAAGAGATTTAGGGCAAGTGATTTGTGTATCGGCCCTACACCCAAGGTTACCATGTGGCTTTTGACTTTCATATCCTATGTAGGATAATAATACAAATATTTTTTAAATGGTATATCTTAAAAATAAGTAACAACAAAAATAAAACAATAAATATATTACCTTTTGATATTAAATATCAAGTATTATAAGTAATGATATTAACACCCAAAATTTGTGTATATTAAAAAAAAAATAGCATTACTTTAATGTCAAAATAAGGGGGGGGGGAGAAATAATATGAGTTATTTTATTTAAAAATATAGATAATTCAGCTTTGCGTTACCACGCTAAGCGTGCAAAATAAACTCTCCTGGGGAAAATTGCCAGTGGAAGATTGCCATGAAGAAATTTGTCAGTTAGGAAAATTGCTCGTATTTTGATCAAACTTCATGATGAATAATAACACATTATATATTCGCTTAATATTATTTATGACAAATATCTAAACATATCTGTTTGTTCCATCCTCCAAGAGAGTACCTTCAAGTGTGAGTAATATTATTGAAATACAATTTCATTGCCTTTTTTCAAATTTAATCCAATCTTTTAATAAATGGATCGAGAAGATTGATAAGGGAGGGGGGATAAATAGTGTACTCAATTAAACTAATTTTTGGTATTAAAGGGGTTCTTTGGATGTCTGTGATACCTTGGCGGTGGTTTTCAAGGATCCAAGGTACCCTCAAGTACACAGCGCACCTGAGAACTTGGAACTATTTTTTTGATATTAGAGGGGTTCCTTCTATGTATATGAGGCTTTGGCGGTGGTTTTTAACTATCCCGTACTACAACCGGGACCCCAAACAATCCGAGGGCTTTGAACTAGTTTGTTGTGTTAGAGGGGTTCCTTGGATGTATTTTCAGTGGCTTTTAACAATCCCACACTACCCCCGGCACATTGGCCAATCCGAGGGCGGAGAGTATTCAACCATGTTTTAAGAGGCCCTAAGCTATTTATCCCCACCTTACCAATCCTATCGATCCCTTAATTAGAATATTGGATTGAATTTCAAAAGATGCAATGAAATTGTATTGCAATAATAATAGTCACACTTGAATGTACTCCCTCGGCAATAGAACAAACAAATATTTTTAGATATTTGTCATAAACAATATTAAACGAACTTATAATGTGTTATTATTCATCATGAAGTTCGATCAAAATACAGGCAATTTTCTCCCTGGCAATTTTCCTCCATGGCAATTTCTTCCATGGCAATTTCATAGTTTATTTATTTTGATAAATATACAAAGCAATGAGTTATGAATACTTGGGCTCGGTTTCCAAAAGGACAGGAATACAATTTCCTATTAATCCCTCGTTTGATATACATATATATATATATTGGCCGTCTAATTATTTCTATGAATACATTTTATATAGAAATACAATGTATAGCTATATTAAAAGCATATTATAATACAGTATCGAATAAAAGACTATAGGATTTCAATATTATGAAATTTATAATGAAATTCATTTTAAAAATTGTGGAGAAATAAGATGACAATGATAGTGTGGGAGTACTTAAGAAATATATAGCAGCTGTTGTATTTCTGCTTTCTGTTGTTAGCAGACCTTCTTGTCTAACTACAAATGATTTCGGGCCTTTTTTTCTTTTTGGAGAAAAAGGTTGCATGATAAAATAAAGGTAACAGCGTGACAGGGGTTTTTAATATGCTCATTTAAATACCATAAAATTTTAATAATAAGAACCTATCCAATATTTATTCGGTAACCTTTTTAATTGCAAGTTTCATTAATAGACGACGTAGCTCATTGAACAACGCGCTCGGGAGAAATCATTCTCTTGAGCTCTATGTGCGTGAGTTCTTAGGGAAGGAAATATTCATAATTTGTATGGACGTCAAAGAAGATTCTTAGGTCAAATGGAGTAAATGTAAAACTATAGTATCTAATTATACTTAATGAGTGCAACTCCATCTTACCAATAAAAAACCATTGAAGAAAGCAAAAAAAAATACCCGTAAGTTTTAATTCTAGGTATCAAATGAAATACTTACAACACACTCCGCCCAAAAACAACCAAATTAAACCCGTCTATTATATGAATATACGGGCCTGCATCAAATGAAAGAACTCTTCAACATTTACAAAAACGCGATATGTATACGGGGAGTCAGAGTAATTCCAAACACTGTGTTATGCGAAATCTGCAGTGTTTGAAACTGCATTATGAAGGGAAATCTTGTATTTCTAAATAAAGAAACGCAACCTTTTTATAATCCTTACAGTAAGGTTCTATATGGAGACGTATCTAGGAACTTTATCTCGGTGAATGTAAATAACAATAAAAATTTCAGTTGGCAATATGCATAAGTCCCTCACTTAAAAGTTTTAAATCATTGGACCCTTCATCTATCGCAAGCCAAAGGTTTGAACGAGTTGTTATTAGCCATGTCATGTAACATTAGAATCCAAACGTCATTTTGTGGACTCCCTTCAATGATGCACGTCAAAAATGGTTGAGGCATAGATTGGAAACGTCCTGTATTTTTACTGACAAGTCACAGGAAGATACTACAGAGATAAATTACTATTTTTGCCAAAAGGAGCTAGAGACCTCCTTCGATCTATTCTACGAATAAGATAAAATACCCTTGTCCTTATAATGGGCAAGGGTATTTTGTGATTGTGATGTCCTAACAATATAAGGATAGGTGGAAGATTGAGTGGCTCATCTCCAAAGTACAATTCATATTATATGCAGTGAACCACAAGAACCAAGAGCTCCTTTCATGTCTCCATGATTACGTCTCTCAGGCAATTATAATCCTCAACTCCCTCTTAATCTTTGGGGGAGAAAAAAAACTAATACACAATATATATATAACGTTGACAAAGGATTATTTCTCAGAACTTACTGAGCTTACTTATCCTCTTTTCATATAATGATTTATTTAAAAGATCTCTGGATTTGCCGGTTTTTCTTTTTATCCTGGTTTCGTCGACATAACTATAATTGCTTGATATTTTGTTTATCAATTTTGCAAATAAAAAAATTGATTCTTCCTTCAATACAATCTCTGTCAAGTTCGCTTCTCATCATACCAAGAAAATGTTTTTATCGTCATTTTTATTTGGCTTATGAAACTGAATCAATAAGCTCTCCAGATGAACTCATTCTTTCTCTTTGGACGATTACTCCAAGTTCCTGGATATAACTTATTATTAGACAAAACTCCACTTTCAGTATAGTAACTTCGTCTGTGATATTATTGATAAATTGAAGCAAATTTTGAAAATACTAGATACATATATGAAAACAAACTTTAAAAGTTATTTGCTACCTTTTTCTGCTCACAGATTTCTAAATCTACAAAATCTCTCTCCACTCAGAAACGGAAATGTCCAAAAACCATTTCCGAAGCAACTACGTATTCTAGGATATAATGTGAAAATTATGTCATCATTGAGGCTTAGCATGCTTTCATTCGTGAGTACTTTGTCATTGATTTCAAAGATTTTTATGACTAATTAGCAAAAATTAATCCTTATATATGGAATTTATACCATTTATTAATACTTATTAAAAACGAGATGAGTATTTTTTTTTTTTGTATATCAAGGATACTCAAGTACTCAAATCAACAAATAGTTTTTCTTAGAGTATAATGCAAAGTATAGCTGACTTTAAGAGGAATAGATTCAGAAGTTTCAATGAAGTAGCTCGAAAATGAGAAATCTTTATATTTCTCATTGGGTTTTTATTTGATTATTCTTGCTTTTTATCGAATTCGTCATTCCTTCGATCTCGTTGGAGTACGCAACGAGACTTTATAAGATCTGGAGCGGTTGATACATTCTTAATGATTTACTAGATTAGAAGTAACTATCATGGACCTTTATGTTAAAAAGTATCTCAACAATCTTTCCATTAATGGAGATGAGAACTAATGAGGGAGTTAAAGATCTCCCTCAAAGGGAAGAGATCATGAACATTAAGGAAATAATTAACAAGATATTTTATTAATTTAAATAGAAATATATGAATTCATTGGAGCAATGGGGGATGTATATCCATATATACGAATATTCTGTAGAAAAGATCGATCTAAATATAGTAAAACAATAAACTAGAATTACGGAGCAACAAAAATTGTCAATTCAAACTCTTACCTCTCATAAGACACATACTCATAGTCAAAAAGTATTTTTACATTGCGAGGTTTCGTGGATATTCACATTCTTAGTTACTAAAGAAAAGGTAAAGATAAAATATCCCTGCGTAGGGATTAGCTTAGGGAATTATTTTTCTTCAATAATATAACTTATCGCTAGGACAGATTAACCTCCCTACGAGTTGTGGCGTCTCATTAATTTTATCCTCAGTCTAAGTAAAAGTGTTTTATTTATCCTTGGTTGTAATATTTTAGTCATATTATTTAGATTTCGTGCTCCCGTTATTTCTATTTTGATCAATGTCCTCACTTATGGAAATTTATTTACCCTATGTGTCTTGTCTCTCCTCCTCATTTGGGGCACTAACTATTTTTGATATTCTGTTTGTGGGTTGGCTTTGTTATTGTATTAACTAATCAAATAAACAAAGAAATAAAAATCTACCACATTGTATTGCCCTATTCTCAAAGACCATGTAAATAGCTAGGTAGGTATACCAGGTCAAAAAATCACTTTCAACGTGACTTGGAGGTATTTTTACGCGGATTTTTTGTCTGACCAGTTTCTCAGCTTCTCTTTCCTATGCACCATTACGTTTATCTTCCACTTTCATTCTGAATCTTTTCATCGATTCTACTTCAATTTATCTACAAAGTTTGATGAATTTTGTTCACTAACTAAAATCTAAGTGGAAATGAATTACTCCAAAATGATCTTAAATGAAGAACTGCGATACATGTACAAGGTTATTACATAGTTTTACTTTTCTGAAGTACTTAATTTGGTGATAATGATAATTACGATAATCGAAAGTATGTACTTACTATTACATTCATTGTTTTGATTACTACAAATGTCATCATGGCATCCATTTTCGCATTTAATTTCATAATCATTATTTTTATTGCAAAAAGTTTCGTCAGATTCATCCAGGCAATCCGGAATTTCATCACAACGGCCTGATAGCTTCACACAATCCCCAGAGCTACATTGAAATTCTTCAACTTCATTACATTTAGGAATATTATCTACAGTACAAATTATATTTATCAATAAAAATTCTTAGAATATAATCTTAAAATTTTGCGATTGCATGTTATGTAAGAACTTAAAGCTAAGAATTACATATAAATACAGATGTTGTTGAACAATATAATGAATAGAAAAATTATTACAATTACGGTGAATCCAAATAGAATGACTGTGATCATTATGGTAATATTGATAAAGCAGCTCATAAGTTGTTGGGAGTTTGTATCATAGTAAAAATAGAGAATAATATTACTGGTAGTGTTTTGTTTTTATAAGTAATAAGAGGGGGAGGGGGATATATATAGTGATGTAGTAAGAGTAAAGGAGATTATTTTTCTGACGAGAATAAGTAAAATAATAAGTAAAAAAAACACCTTTTTCTTCTTTTTTAGAAGAAAAACTAAAGCCTCAAGGTAGAATTTTATCTTCGCTCGTTGTTTTGTGAGCCCCATCAGCTTTAATTGATTACACAAGTAAAAAAGAATCCTGTATGTTACGTAAATAATTATATTAGTACTTAAAACGCTGCTCAAGAATCTGAAATTAAATTTTTCATATTTAACCTGGTTTACTAGAATTTTTGATTTGAACTTGTTTTAAAGTATTTTTTCCCTTTTTAATGCTTATTGTAAAGTTGTAATGTCAATTCAAAAAATTAAAATCACATCAATATTACTGCTAACCTAGACATTTTAGAACCAAATACTCTTCTATATATAAAATACCAATTATTTACATTTAAAATAAGTTTATATGGCATAATGAATAAAACAAATGGAGGCATTATTCTTATTCTAAATCCAACTCTTAAAAAAAAAAAGTTTTTACCTTTAAATTGCATTATTTCATATTTGGATGACTCCCCATGAAATATAAACACATATTTGAAATTATTATATAATTTTGAAGAGATTTCGTGTCAACTTATGATTGTTTAATTCATAAGTTGATTACAAGATTTTTACATACAAACCATAAATCTACTCTTTTTTGTAATAAAATAATTGTTTTCAAAAAAATAAGTCTAGTAAATTTTAATTAGCCACATCTTCTGAGTATGTGGTTCAATTTCAGCAAACAAAGAATTTCTGAAAATTAACTACGTCCATAAAAAATTCAGTATGACTGATGATTGTATTACCCATTTTTGGAGCCATAAGTTCATATTATGACGTTTGACCTTGAATATTCAAATATGGTTGGGATAATTTATTTTGTTTTGAAACTCAAATCTAAATATCTTGAAGATAAATAAACCCATTATCTCCTCCATATTTACATATATTTTAGATGACATTAATAAAATTCATCAAAAAATTTAAAGCTGTCATTATTCTCGTAGAGCAGTAGTTCCCAAAGAGTACGCCATGCACCTGTCAGGGTCATGAGGACGACGGAGGGATTGCAAGATGATTGCAAAAAAAGAGAATGTAATTTTTATATAGACATTACTCTTAGGGCATCAAACTTAAATAATTATGAATGTAAATATTATTTTAAGTCTTTTCTGTATCATTTTAAAAAGCATTTCCCAGAAGATAGCACTCCACAAAAAAATATCTGGATACGCCCCTTTTTCCACCACAGCTCATCATCTGTTGTCTGACATAAAAGAGGCATTTATCGAACTTTCATGTGATCAACCACTAAAAACAGAATGGTATCGTCGTAGCTCATCAACACTGTGCTCGATAGAATTTATTCTCTTGAATTCAATGTGTGTTCGCACCCAGACGATTCCTAGAGAAATCCATATATTTACTGTATATCGATTTTACCAAAAGATTGCTAGGTCAAATGGAGTAAATATAATACTATAATGTTTACTTATACTTAATCAGTGCAGCTCCATCTAACCAATTGAAGGAACAAAAAAAAATTAATTATAATTATAAAAAAACAGATTTGGATTCTAAAACACTTGACGAATTCTGGATTTCTGTGATCAACGAGTACTCCCTGATGGCTTAAACAGTTTTAGATTTATTTATACCATTCGGCTCAAATTATTTATGGGAGAAGACATTTCCTTTTTTAACTTATATCAAAAATAAATACATATCGCGGTTTAACCTAGATAATTATTATTTAAGTGGGTTTGTCCGAAGTTAGCCTAAATTGGACCTGCTTTGCTCAATGCACAGTTCCCAATTGTCACATTCAGACTTAATTCGTTTATATTCCTATTTGCACATCCAAAGCCTTTAATGTTATATGTTTGTGAGTTTCAATTTTGAACTTATTAAACTCGAAAATGGAATTGAGAATATAAAAATGATTCCAAATTTATATTTACAATACATATATTCAATTATTTCTTTATTTTCTTTTTTTTTATATGTATGTTTCAATATATGTAGAATTCAAATCTATATTTTTGATCAATGTTGTCAAATAACTAATATTATTTGCCACAGGGTTGAACTTCATAAAGTTGATATGGCCTTTACGTCCTCCATTTGCATAAAATGCACTTCAATTTTTATATTAATAACTCATAATAATTCCAGATGTGTAGTGGTTGCTCATTGCTAGCCATATATTTTAAAAGTCGAACTCAAAAAAGTTTGGGAACCAATGTAATAGAGGACTTATCTATTATCAGGCTTGTTGATAGAACCCTAAATAGAACGGCATTCCATGGAACGTGCATTCGATAGACGGAATGCTAAAAGGATTTTTTTTTTTTAGTGATGACCGCTAAATGCTAAAAATGAGATTTTAGCACTCCGTTCCAATAGGGCATTGTAATTTCGGAAGGGTTGTAGTTGTACACGGGATAAGTATCCTAGAAATATGACTATGCAAATTCAGGGTCAATTTTGCTGACGTCTCTGATATTGATATTCATGTGAATGTGAATTAACCACCCTAAAAAGTACATAATCATTATTTATGTCCTTTTACATAGTAATAATTTAATTTCTCTTGCACTTAATGAAAAATATTCTCACACTCTTAAGTATTTCAAAAGTACTTTTCAGCCAAAAATAAAAAACGAGACCTTCACAACATTTTTTGTATGGATTTAAAGTACTTTCATTGAGTAAATTTTATTTTTAACGTTACTGGCTACAATCAAAGTAAATGGTATTTGTATTAAGTATTTTTACCATTAGAGCCAAGATCTAACAACGTTCATAACTCCGTGGGGAAGATTCAATTTTAAGAGATGGCTAATGGGAGTAAATGCAACAAGTGACTTATTCAATCTTATGATGTACCAAGCTTATGGGGAATTGGCAATTACAAAGAAGTTGGTTGATGATATATTAAAATATGATGAGACATTTGAAGAACATGTTAAAAGAGTCAAAGAATTTCTTGATCGAAGTAAGAAGTTTGGAATATCACTCAATACAGAAAAATTTCAATTTGCTAAGCCAAAGGTTGAGTATATTGGATATATCGTAGGAGAACACGGAATTAATATCGATTCCAGAAAAACAGAAACCCTTTCAAAAATACCAGCTTCTCAAAACAGAACTGTGTTGAGGTCGTTCATGGGAATGGATTTTCAAAGGACACAATGTCACATTCAGACCTCTATTATCCAACATGAATGAGGACATATTGACTAAAAAACAGGAGGACAAATTTGGAAATGTCAGGAAGTCTTTGGTTAAACTACCTCAAAAGAGTCACTTATAACAAATATATTTTTTTTTAGAGACTAATGCTTCTAAGAAAAAAGATATTGGCTATATCTTAAGACAAGAAGACAGTGGAGGAAAATGGCATCTTCTTGAAGCAAATTCTAGATGGTTGAGTGCAGCAGAAGATAATTATGGAACAAGAAAACTTTGGACGAAATTGAGAATCTAAGAAAAAAAGAAATCAAAGAAATGACCCAAATTGCGTTATAACTTCCCTGTTGCTTGGAAACCAGGAAGAAAAATGTTAGCAGCTGATAATTTGTCAAAAAATCCATATTGGAATACGAGAGAGGACGAAATATCGGAGGATGTACAAACGAATGAGGTTGCAAGAAGAATATTAACAAGAGCTGTATGTTGTAAAAAAAATCAGACGAATGAGATCAAGGATCGAAGATTTAGAAAATTGAGAGATAGTTTACCGGTTTATGTACATTTGATCATCGTCAATAATAAAAGAATTGTTATACCAAGAGTAGCTCAGAAAGAAATATTGGAAAATCGACATGTATCTCATCAAAGTATAGTGAAGACTAAGCAGCGTGCCAGAGAGATAATTTACTGTCTGTGAATATATAAGGACATCGAAGAAATGGTGAGAAAGTGTGAGGAATGCCAGAAGTTATTACCTAGATTATTAATGGAGACTGAAATTAAAGTACCGAAAAAGACGAGTCCATTTCAAGCAGTAGCTGTGTATATATTTTCTTTAAGTGGAAATAATTTCATGGTTTATGTAAATAGACTTTCTGGATATCCAGCTTTGCATTATTTTGAGCATAGTGGATTCACATCAAGAGTGATAAAGAAAAAAATGGTGTAGTTATTCATTGATTATGGTATACCCGAAGTTTTAGAATCAGATGGCAGAACAAACTTCTCGTCCAGGGAATTTCAAGAATTTATATCCTTTTGAGGAGTTAAATGGCAATGTTCTTCTCCACATAACCCACAATCCATTGGCCCAAGCTTGTGTGAAGAAATTGAAATATTTAGTAAAGAAAACTATAAATGGAAATAAGATAGATCAGTAAAAAATCAGTCTTGGAATTTTAGAAATGTGAAATACTTCGAGAATAGAAGATGGATTGAGTCCAACTAAAATCGTGTTTGGTCGTAGAACTAGATTTATTATAACTATGCTACCTGAATTTCATCAAAAGAGAAGCTAAGAATTTTGTATGGTTCTAAAACCAATTTAAAAAAAAAGGAGATGGGAAAAAATTATCCATACTGAAGATAGATGAATTGGATCAAATACAAGATGATGTAAGCAAAAGATGGACCCATCTAGGTGCAATTGAAACACAGGAATATCAAAGGCGATATCTCATACCTATGAAAAATGGTCGTCTTGGCATCGTAATAGGAGATTCATCCGTTTGGATTCCACAGAAGGGAACAAGCAAATTTCATTTCATGTACCTTAGATTTATATTTTGTAATCATTGTCCTGGGGGAAAGAAGGGATGTTAAATATCTTCATACCTATAGGTTTAGCTACCTACGTATAAATGTTCCGTGTATATTTTATGCATAACAATATATTAATATCAGAATCTTTCTGAAATCTCCGCATATAGAATAAAGTATATATATTAAGTCCATATCCTCATATATATCCTATGCTCGTATATCATACCTATGAACCTTTGTATTAGCTACAAAATACTTTTTTACCTAGTAGTCTAGGAGTAACCTAATCTACACTTTCGAGAACAACAGATAGCAGAGATTGTTCTCAATTAATTATAAATCTGAAATACAATCCAATAATAATTTAATACACAATTTTAATTATTTCCCTCTTTTTTACTTTAAGCAAGGCAATCGTAATATTTTTCCACCCACAACTGTAGCCTGTAATTACAAGTAGTTAGTCCCATTTTTATTATTCCTAATCTAATTTTTTATTATTTTCTTTCATTATTTTAAGTTTAGTTGATATTTTAAGGTCAAACCACTTTTTTTTTTAAATTGTAAAATTTCAAAACTTTGGACCCTTTGAGCTACCTCTAAATATAATTCAAAACTGTTCAAAATTTATATACGATGTCTTTCGCCTAAAAAAAGAAATTTAAAAAAATAAGCTCCACCTTATTTCAGACGTACTTAATAGTTTTGTGTTTCTCCTCCATACTTTAACAGATTGCTACTTTATACTTTTAGCTGTACTACTGTTATGTTTCTTTGGCTAAATTTATCACACTATGAACAATTTATGTATAAGCTATAGATTCCCGACAATATATGAAGCTGCCATGTCCATGTATCTTTACTCTTTGAACACCAAGTAAGTTATACTATCATGATACAGTATCTAGATATTTTCGATTTTGTGTTACTGTCATTTGTGATTGTCTTACATAATAACTTTTGATTATGAAACTATTAATGGTATCGTAAGAAAATATGTTTTTCTACGGATATTGTCTTATAATATTACATATTCTCTGAGTTTCAGATATACTTTGATGAAAACTGCCATTCAAAAGAGTTTTAAACTATTTGTCTTGTTTGGTTGAAAAGTTTTTGGCAAGGAGTAAAGGATATCATTATTTAATGTCCGAAACCGACTTGAGATTATCACGGAACACTATGACAATCCTGTGTAAAGGTCACAAAAGGAGATATATGAAAGAGTGAAACATTGTCAATGTATGGATATTGATAAACAACAGCCAAAACAATGTCTCCAAAGCGAAGGCAAGATATCAAAATTACTTCACTTGGGAAAAAATATGCACAAGCTAACAGGTGATAAGGCAATTTTTTATCATGGCCAGAGAGGTTCAATGCAGCACCTACTGATGAAGAACGTAGATACTAAGAATTAGAAAAAATAGGAATCGTTAAGAAACATTGATCAAATGGAGTAAAAGCAGGTTAGAAATAAGTTATAATTTATCTATTTAAAAGATGTCAAATTTGTCCATTCGACCTGGAAAATAACCCTTCACTAATAAAAACCAATTATGATGGATAGAAGAACACCTACGTTTCACATTGGTGTCTAACCACACATAAAAAAAAATGTTAGAAGTACAACAACATTGGTAAAAGATATAGTTATAGGATATTGATATATACAAAAAAAGTAGGCTTCCAATTAAAAAAAAAATAAACATATATACAGGCTAGAAGAACCTGCTCTACAGTAGTAAAGAAACCCAATTTAGGACTTAGATTTACTATTGACTACAAACAAACTCAAACGTAGTCCCCTCGGCAAAAACCATCCACAAATTTATACACAAAAAAAAACTTATCTCAAGAAATAGCAACTACCTTTGCAATCAAATAAAAGAGACAGAACACGTAGTTCATCATCCTCAATTATGAATTTATCCAATTTTGAATTTCACTGGTCAACTTGCTGATGAAAATAAAACGAAAAACGAGGTGCTACAATTCACACTATTATTCGGAAGTATTTTAAGGTTTGCCTGGAAAGAACCATGTATGGAAAATCCCGCATAGATCCTTTGGTTCGAGTTAAGATAGGAAAATGGGACTTGAGCTGGGATTAATATTAATGATGTACACAATGCTCATAGTGAACAAATATTACCAGTTATCAAAATTCTAGGAGATTGGGATTATAAATGAATACACCTTGTCTTTATTGTGTCTAGTAAAATGATATTGTTGATACTTATAATATAATTATATGTAATTATTTATGTCTTGATATGGATATGTTTAATCTGTATTTATCATTCGATCAAAAATCACAGTTTTGAGTCTTCTTGTGTAATTCATATTCTAATTACTTAAATACAACTTTTACATCAATATTTGTGCAACAATTTTGCTCATAATTTTTTTGTTTTTGTCAAATTTATGAACTAAAATTTAGTTTCAACATTCCAAAGTGTGTCATAAAGCATTTTGCATTAAAAATACAGCAGAAATATTTGTAGATTGTTTAACTACCCATTATAGAAGCTGTGATATAGATCATAATGTATTGCGTGAAAAAAATAAAGGGGAACGGACATATAAAACATTTTTGTTCACTTTTGATTGTTCAATACCAATAATTTTTTTACCATAATATGTGTAAATAGGGTATTTGGAATCTTAAGATACCCAAGGTAAATTGAAATTTACAAATCTATAAAATGATCCTTCATACAGCCCACTCCTATTTCTACCTAAAATAATATATTATCCATGCTTTTACAGAACTTAACAAATTAGAGGGCGATCAAATAGATATTCCTTGATTTTTTAAATATAAATTTCGAAATGAAATGTGTGCTGTTTTTATATAAAGTTACGCAACTTAGATAATTTAATGATATGTTATATTAATTCAATTTTACAGTTGAATTTCTCTATCCCTAGAGATAAGTTAAGAAAAGGGCCTTATTTACTATCAATATTTTTATGAGAGCACTTCATGTATTATACAGCTAAGATATTCTCAATATCAGAGATATCAACACTAGAACTAATGCTTGAAAAATGGTAAAGAATGTATTTCCCTTAAAACAAAATC
This sequence comes from Lepeophtheirus salmonis, assembly GCF_016086655.4. Lineage (NCBI taxonomy): Eukaryota > Metazoa > Arthropoda > Copepoda > Siphonostomatoida > Caligidae > Lepeophtheirus > Lepeophtheirus salmonis. Next base: position 6,035,870 of record NC_052142.2, on the reverse strand, counting down.
TTTTTTTTTCTTTTTTCATATCAATCTCATCGGTTGTTCATTAACACAGATCTTATGAAAATTGGAAACATCGGGGGAATAAAACCACTGACTCTAAGGACTAAGCAAGCTTATTAAATATTCTTTGAATAATACACTGTTTTATGAGTATCACTATTGTCAATTTTAATTGGCTGTTTTTAGCTGTTGCATTTTAATGATGATATATTTTCATATTATCTGAATGACTAGACATCCCATAAATATAAACTAATACTACTTAAGTAGGGTTAGGAATTAGAGTTAATTCAAATAATCTGTAATAATATCCAGAAACTATTAAAATCAAATTCTTAGTATTGTGTCACATGAGTATAATGGGGACATTTACCCCCGAACCATAAATTAAAATAGGCTTTAGTAATATTAATTATTAATGTAGAACTAATTGATTGCATTTCAATAACTATATAAAACACGTCTATATATACTATGTATATATATATAGTGCGTTACTCAACAGGTTCTGTAATGCTGTGAAAAGTGAACTTATTGGATCACCCAAGAATAAAGCCATTATTAACCTGAACAAACATGAGAAAGAAGCCTTGACACAACTAATCAAGCTCCAAAGAGATAGAGTGACAGTTATTACCCTGCTGATAAGGGATAGGGTATTGTCATCTCAGACTTTGAGGACTACATTGAGTCAGCGAAGGAGTATCTGGACAACCCAATCTACTACAAAAAGGTTAATGAGAAAGAACTGAGAAACAGTATGTCAAGGATCTCTCAAGTCATAAACGAAATTGGAGTCACTGATGCCATTTTCAAAGAATATATCAAAGTTTTAGATCCAGAAGAAAGGAACCAGGGAAGGTTTTACCTTCTCCCAATGGTTCACAAAATAGTAAGGACAAAAGTTATTGTGGATCATTCTTCTAGAAATCTAGTAAAGCATATCCCAAGCTATGTCAAAGATACTCCTGAGTTCTTAAGAGGATTGGAAGAAATAAAGTAAGTTGAACCTATTTATACCTTCCCAGTATCAGTGGATGTAAATGGCCTTTATTCCAACATACCTCGTAAAGGGGGAATAAAATACATTGAAAAAGCCATGAACACAAGAAAAGATAAATGAATTTCTAAAACAGTTCTCATGAAGCTCTTGTCCCTGGTTCTCACTTGCAACATATTTGAGATCAACAAGGAATTATTCATTGAAATAGTAGATACTACAAGAGGGACAAAGGTGGCCCCCACATATGTCAATATCTTCATGGGATTCATAGACCAACTCATTAAAAGATCTTATTCTTGAAATGCCTGTCATAATCTACAAGAGATTCATTGATGACACCTTCTTGATATGTATCGGTACAGAGGAAGAATTCAAGACCTTCATGCAGAAGATCAATTAACTTCAACTCACAATACAATTCACTTGCTCATATGACTTCCAGAGCAAATTGACAACTTTCCTTGACACAACTATGTCTCAAAAAAGGCAAGTTGATGACTGACCTGTACAGGAAAGAATTTGACAGAGTTCAGTACTTTCTTCCATCTTCCTCACATCCCACTCATGTCACTAAAAATATCCCTTACAGTCTGGCCCTCAACATTGTCAGGATATGCAGTGACTCTGAACAAAGAACTAAGAACTAACGGAGATGTTGATGAGTAGAAGTTACTCTTGAAGAGTTGTTGAAGACTGTCTGAACAGAGCCATGTCCATACGAAGAGAAGAAGCTCTGAAACCCAGTGTCAAAGTAGAATGTAATCGAGTTGTATTTACTATCAAATTTTACCCGCACATACCTTTTATTTCACAGATTATTCAGAAACACTGGAACTTATTAGTGAAGGATCCAACAATGAAAAAAATATTCCTATTTACTCCAAAGGTTGCATTTAAAAAATAAAAAAAATCTCTGTAAAGGAAAATAAAAAAAGGGAAAGTTGAAAAAATTAAAATCTATTCTAAATTTCTTAGCACTTAATTTGAAGACGCAGAATTCGACTTATACTCTGTTGTTCATAGTATAAGAAAGATTCTAAAAAACTTGGGTTTTTCTTACAAGTTTCCTATAAATATTTAGAATAAGACTACCACGAACATACTATCTCAAAGATAGCTTATTTATGTTAAAATTCTAAACTAAAACGATTTACTATAATTATATAATAGGTAAATTTCTATTGTAAAACCTCCTTGTATATAACATTTGTTGTTGTTTCTATTCCTTTAATGTAAATATAATAAAACCTGCAACCCCTTTTGACACTCTTGAAAATGCAACATATAAGTGAACATGTGAAAATAATAATTTTGGTAAATATAAAGCAATTTTTCAAATGTTCTATCCTGTGATTTGTTTATTGTCATTGCCGTTGCTAATTTACCGTGTTCCTTCTTCAACCATAAACAAAATGAAAATTAAAGATACATACTTAGATTAACTCTCTCATCCTATTCCTCACTCCCTTTTTCATTCGTAGGTCATATATGTTCTTCCTTTTTCTGTTACTAAGTGTGACATACATCACAGACACACATATATATTTATAAATGATTTTAAATATATAGGATTAAAAACAGCAAGGAAGTTAGAAATAAAAATTTACCTATTGGCCTTTGTCCTCTAAATTATTCATACTCTTGTAAATTTTTAATCTTTCTGATGGAACTAATGTATTTTGTCAAGTTTTTTTTATGAATGAAATGTGACCAAAAAGTGAATTAATGACAACTATACACAATTCAAGGAACTTTTAATTTCATTGATGTATAACTAAAAATGCTATGTTCATAATTATACATATTCTATCCCCCCATATATTCTAATAGTCAATAGCAGAGCCTTTTTTTTATGATTGCTTATAGACGATTTTTGTACGATTCCACATGTGGTTCCTGTATGTGTCCAGTGTAATGTTCCCCCAAACTTTCTTGGCAAAGGCCTCAAACTGGTTTAGGTTGGTTGGTTTCCCTGACATCACTCTTGTCTTCATGTCTCGTCACAAGTTATCTATAGGACTCAAGTCTGGACTTAGACTCGACCATTATATTGTTATCGTTGAACCATTTCTTCACAACCTTATCACTGTGTTTTGGATCATTATCCTGCCGGTACATACATTTGTGGCAATGCTATAGTTTCTGAGCAGACTCCTATAAATTTTCATCAAGGATCTTGATGTAATCCTCCTTCTTCATGATTCCTTAGACCTCGATGAGGATACCTGTACCACTGGAAGAGAAGCATCCCCATGGCACTATGGTAGCATCACAATGCTTCATGGTTAGGACAGTGTTCTGCGGCTTGTATGCTCCTCCTTTCTTCCTCCGGACATACTGTACATCGATATGGCCAAATAGCTCTAACTTCGTCTCATCAGACCACAAGATGGTTGACCAAAAGTTGGGATCTTGATACAGATAACCTCTAGTTACAAGTTTCTACATGTATTTTTTTTCTGAGCAACAGTGTCTTCCGTGGCCTACGTCAATGGAGATCTCTGTGCACAACTCGCTCGATGGTGGTCAGTAACACCTTCGTCCCAACCTGGTCCTGCCTTTCCATTAGAGTCTTATGTGTTGTCCGGGTGTTATTGTTGACCTCTCAGCATAATTTTCTGGCAAGTTTGGGTGACAACTTACGCTTCCTGCCAGGCCAGCTGAGGTTTTTATGTTTTTTAACCTCTTTGCTGGTTAATTATGCTCTGGATAGTCGCCACAAAGACATCATATTGCTTTGAAATTGCCTTGTAACCTTTTTCTTCATTGCAGGTATTCACAAGACGTTGAAGCATATCCTCACTGAGCTACTTCATCTTGACCATTATGACCAAAAATGAAGTGTGATGAGAAGAATATTACACTATTTGTACTCTGTAAGAAATATGCTATTTCTTATCTTGTTAAACATTTGGTCCTCATAAAATGTATTTATTCTATTAATATATCTTAAAATAACTTTAAGACAAAAATCAACACGTTTGACAAATTTTCATTAAAATAATTGTCATTGCTATGAAGAATTTTGAATCTCGCATTTTTTGGTTATCCATCAATAAAATACCCATGAATTTAAAAGTTCCTGGGATTGTGTATTGATATCATTCTTTCACTTCTTGGTACATATGATTCATAATCAAACTTGCCAAAAATGCATCAGTTTCATCACAAAAATGAAAAATCAGAAAAATTAACAGGGGCATAAATAATTTTGAGGACAAGTGTATATTTATTCAACGTTCTTAATTTTTCAATCTTAATAGCAAAATATTAACAAATAAAGAGAAATAAAATTAGTCATTTCCAATTGGAATGGATTAAGATTCCGAAAAGTCCTTAGCTAATGGCGAAACAGATTTTTGATAATTTTTTGCCGTATTCAACCGTCATCTTGTAATTTCTACGTTATGTTTGGGCATGGTCCAAGTGCTCCTTAATACTGTCATTGATATTCTTATAAACCAAAATTTCACAGTTCTCTTGAGTAAATTGAATGGATTTTTAATAAAACTTTATGCATCTGTGAATGCAGTATTTCCTCTCAAACATGAATAAGTATGAAATTTGATTATAAAGATAGATAAAAAGTGTCGTTAGTAGGATTAGGTTCTTAACCGGCTGATCTGAAATGAAGTTGGTTACTTTATTATATTGGTCATTATGTCATTTCACATCATCATGAACTTGTTGTTAAAAAAAAGGAATGTTATTTAAAATAAGGAAACAGCAAATCATCAATCAGATCTTCTTTTTTTTAATAATTAAAAACATGGCACGCATAATTTTTTACCGATAAAACAAATACTAAAAAAGTACTATTTTGAACTCTTTGCTGAATATTTGGGACGGTACAAGAAGCTGTTATTTCGCCTCTTTTGATCAATAATCCCATTTTTTAAAATTAAAACACCATGAGATCAGTGATGTGCAATTTAACTTATCTTTTTAACTGGTTAAGTTTAAGTTAATTATTATTTTATTTTTTTAATAACTAGTTGAGTTAAAGTTAATGTCGATTTCTATGTAAATTAAATAAATTACTTAAAGTTAACTTCGAGTTTAATTTTTGTAACTAGATAAGTTTTAGTTAATTAACTCAACCAATCTTGCTTAAGTTGAAATTAATTCATTAGTCCATAGATGGATTTATCAAGGCTTCATAATAAAGATTTTTCTCAAGCTGGGATTTTCTCTATTTCCAAGTTTAAAAGCAAGAAAAAAATTACAGATTCAAACTCCCTACAACTTCTGTTTCGAAGTGAAAAGCAATGCTAGAGAAACTAAATAATTAAATAGAGCTAAAATGTTCGATTTTTGAGTTTTTATGCAATTATTATATATTTATTTATGTAAAATTGTAAAAATATCGGAGATAATATAAAAACAATTTGATAATGAATAACCCAGTTCCCAAGTTTGATAAAACAGATAGTGTTGATACAGTGTTTAACTAAATTATCGGAGAATTAACCGTTATTTTAAAAAAAGTTTTTTTTTATTTCAACTTAAAAATAAAAAAAATAATTTAATTTTAAATAATTAACTTAATGTTAAGATAATGCAGTTTACAAAATTAACTAGTTAAATTAAAAGTTAATTTTGATTAAAAAAAATAACTAGTAAGGTTAAAGTCAAAATAACGTTTTTTTAAATAATTAATTATTAAAGTTAAAAGTTAATTAACTTAGCTTATCTAAGTTAAGTTAAACTGCATTAACTTGCCCAACTCTGCATGAGATATTTTGAAAGCCACCGAAACACACTTCTGTTCGAGCGTATATAAAAAATCGGAAATGAAAGTACAGGTGCTTGAACAAATCCGCCTTATAAGATTCAATGCTGAGATGTTACAGATGCTTTTGGTTGGAGAAAAGTAACTAATCAATCAATTTCAGTCAAATACACCCACTGGAATGAATTAACATTGAACTGGCCGCTTGTGAAATTCATTGTACAAATTCAAGTTAATTTTGACCCTAACATTTTTGCCCCGTACATTTTTCCCGCTTGTAATTTTTTTTTCACGGCGAGGTTTTCTCGCATGACATCTTCGCCGCTTTTTTATGTTTTTCTATTATCGGTTCGAACTTTACTGTCTGATCTCGATCAGATTAATTATAAAGCTAGGTGAAGAAAAAATAGAAGTAATCTGTAATCTTGTACATTTTATATATTTAATATACTTGGCCTTAGTCTTTTGTCATTGTGTAATATATTTTATTAATATTAGTTATTACGATATTATTACTGATTATTTCATTCTTTGTAGACTTCGGCTCGATTTCCCTCTCAAGCAGGAAATCACCAATGAATCTTATCAGGACAAAGTGCTTAAGACTATCTCACTCTCCAGAAGCTTTTTTTTCCATATTGGAACTCTGTCTCTCTCAGACATGCTTAATCAAGAGATCTTGTCAACTTTTTTGGATCACTGTTTATTCAAAAAAACGACATGCCAGGAGGATAACATGTTTTCTTTACTCTAACGACTTTAAAATCTCTTAATACTAAATTTATTACTTTATATTTTACATGATTTTGCATTTCTTATTTATGTGCCCCTTATTAATATATAGTTTATAGGTGAGCGCTGGAGAAGCCGAAGTTTGTCTCAAGTTTTTTTTTAAAGTGATTAGTTATAGCTCAAATAAATTAAATATTTTAATAAAATAATTTTATAGCCTTTATTTTCTAGAATAACGATTACATAGATATTGTATTAATCATTAAAATAAGAAGACACATAACTGATTCTAAAATTTGTGAAGATTTCAGGGAGTGCTTTTCATATATTTTAATTTTTCCATTGTATTGTAATTTAATTCTTGGAGCTGAGGAGTAGGCAGAAGGGCATAAATTTTGCTGAGACTGTTTCTGAAAATCCTGCTAAAAGCTCGACCAATCCTAAGAAGGAACGGAGATCTGAGATGCTCTTAGGCGTTGGGAATTGAGGGATGGCTTTTATTTTTTCTGGATAAGCTTGAAAGCCTTGGCTTGTCACTCTGAATCCAGCTAATTTGACTTCCATTTGACCCTAGTGTAACTGTTTGGGTTTGAGAGTGACTCCAATATCTCTACAGCGATCGAGGAGTTTCCTCCCGTTTTTTTCGTGAAGGTACTTAGAACTACCGTATAGAATGATATATTCGAAAACTTTTTCTATGTTATCTATTCGTGCAAGTGCTTCATCTACCCGGTGGTTATTTATTGACTGGATGGTTCGAGTGGTATCTGGGGATATCCAGAGGTGGCCTCAAAAGTTATAAAAAAAATTGTTTTTGTAAGGTATGTTAGAGACTGCATTTTTGTGAGAGGTAATAGGGTGCTCTGGCCTACCGACATGTTTATTTAAGTTACTTAAAACTATAGTGAGCCTCAGTTTTTTCCCCTTGGCAACGACTGACATAGGGTGGACACATTTGGACGGCATAGAAATCTTCTTGATGATGACTCTAATTCATCGAGCATCTTCTTGGCCCTCTCATGAAGAGGTAGAGGGATAGGTCTGGGACCACTAACTTTGGAAGGAGTCACGTTGGGTTTGAGGTGGATGACTATGGTAGGTCGATCCATAACCTTAAGATGTTTTTCTACGTCATACACGTCAGAATATTTCCCGAGGAGGGATTTGTTGGTGGTGAAGATACTTTCTGGTCCGGCTTCAGGGTTGTTTTAATTCTTGTGAACAGGTACTCTGGAGTGATGCAAAGTGGTTGTACCAGGGGTAGACTCGAACAAATTGCCGTTACTGTGAAGGACTTCGAGCACAGTGTGCATTTGGACGTCCTTGATAGGTTCTATTGGAAATGGAAATTCAGGGTGGTTGATTTTCAGTTTAATGCATGAGTCCAGACTGAGGAGTGTACTTCGGTAATCACTAGATAATTAAAAAGTCATTGGGGTTATGATACTTTATTTTGACATTCATTTAAACGATGATGTCGATACTGAGATTATTTGTGGCTATGAGTTGGCCTTCAGGCTTTTTGCCAGTGTTGATGTTGAATCCCAGACGTTTACCATTCTATACACTGATGAGATTACCTGAAGCACTGCTGTCTGGGAGCACATTCCTGAGAAATCCTCGTGAAATTTGTTTTTGAAGAAGAAGTGGGTGGTGACGGACCTGAGCTCATAAAACTTGTTGATCTCCCTTCTGTGGACTGTTTGTCACGTATACAGAAGAAAATTTGGAGCAACGGCAATTGGAAGCATAATGTAACTTCTTGTGGCAGCTGTTATAACTCTACCAATTTGCAGAGTATGCTTGTTTACTGCGTCAGTGGGGTTTGATGGAGTTTTTACATGATTCCTTGCATCCATTAATGCTTGATGAGGAGCCGTTGGCTGATATTTTATACCGACCAAGTGATCTGGACCTAGGTCTAGCATTACCATGTTGTAATGTTTGTCAAAATCTTGGAAGCCGACTCTTTGGCCCTACAGATGTCCCTTGATCTATCTAGTGTTGGGACAGTACACTGGTCTTGCAGAGCAACTCTTGTTCATTGTCACAGACCCCAATAACGATTTGCCTAACGATCTGTGCATCGTGGCAATTATTGTATAGTTCGGCTTCAGCAGCAATGTCGGTTAATGAACCAATTCCCCAGGTATTTGTTTTTCTTTGTTGAGGTTTACTTCAGCATCAACTTTGCTGCTTTCACCTTTTAGTATTGATGGAAATGTTCTAGTAGGACGTTAACTGTGAGACCCAGAGGATTCGAAGTCTATCTGATCTGACTCTTCGAGATTTCACACCAGTGACAGAACTATCAAAAGTTTGCTGTATTGGGTGGCTATTTTATTTAGGAGATCCAGAAGGTTTTGTTAGAGGTGATGGTAGCACTACCTCCAGTCTCCGCATGGCTGTTGGTGTTTGGAAGAGTGTTTGCAGGTTGTGTGGTCGGAGGTTTTCTCGAAGTACTAGGTACCGCTGAACAGGTCGGTGAGGATGCTAGTGCAGCCGGTGATAAAGTAGCTGCGGCTGGCTGAGAAGCCATGGATGAAGATACGACATCCCTCATTTGTTTCAACAGGCTGTTTGTCCACACGTTCATCTGGGCCTCGAGGTTGGAAGTTTGCTTCCGTAATGCGGTTTGGAATTCGTTACGAAGGTCTGCAGAAACCTTTATGTTGACAAGTTCTTCCGCCGTTACCTGAGGGATTGGTAATAACAATTGTCGTGTTACATCAGCAGGGTTCGCAAAGCAGAGAGTGTTGGTGTGAGGAGTGGACAAGGGATCGTCATCTAGAATGGTAGGTTCTCAATGCACCGGAGTTATCTTTGCCTTGGAGTTAATGTTCTTCTTTGTAAACTTTTCCTGACCATTCTAGCAGGACAGGATTTACTAGGTATGTCTCTGTTTCAAGCTGTGGATGGAAATTTTGTCGATCTCCGAATCCATGGCAGGAGGTTTCTTTTTGGCGAGTGTTACGATGATGTCCTCTACCAAGTCTTGAGGACTGTGCCATATGAGATTACCATAAGATCAAATAAACAATGTGAAATGTAATCTTATAACAATATAATTGTATTCTTTTCAATTTCTAACACGGGCTCTCTATATCACATATAATACAATATAACAATACTGAGAGATGCTCACTGAAGTGAGATCGTCGTAAGATTAGGGATGAGGCGATAGCTCACTAGCCGAACTCTTAACGTTCATCTTCTAATTAGATTAAATTCCTACTAATGGTTAATTTGTTCCCAAAAAATCAACCCTTGGAAATTAATAGCCCGGTACATTCGTCAAAGAAAAGAAAATAACCTTTTAAAAAATACCACAAAATTAAAAGCTTTAATCAAATTAAAAGTAAATATTTATTTAGTTCCATACGGTATATATATATGAAAATAATATGATAAAATATAATAATTATTTAGTATGTTTTTAAATGGGTCAGTATTCTACTAATATACACATAATAACTACAATCTTTTTGTATGTAACGTGATTGTTATTTTCTAATTGAATAAGTCTGTAAAATTTTAAAATGTAATGTTTTTTGAATAATAATAAACAGATAATAATCTCGCAAATCCTTAAATGGAGGAAACAATTATTACTTAGTTAAGACTTTATCGAATATTCCTTTAGTAAATCAACCATCAAAATCACTCTTAGGTCAAGAAGTAATTCATGAATTGATTTAAGTCTAAATTATATTAATTTACTTGAGACTTGAAAGATCCTGATAAAAAAAAGTATGAGCTCTTTCATTTTTTTGTGAGTCAGTCATTGGTCACTAAAAAGCATACTCCGAGGGTTGAACTTTTTACGATCATCAACTAAAATATAAAATGAGGATGAGAGCCTGTCGAACTTCGTTCAGAAGTCCTTAACGAATAAAGAGGCAAGGAGACAAATATATGGATTCCTCTAGGCAAATGAATGTTGTCTGTGAATACACGAGATAGATTCGCAAATATAAAGTCGTTTAGTTGAATAATTAATTAGATTATTACCTATAATTTTTTAACAAACTAAGCAGTTTTCAGGTCTATGTAAATATACTAAAGAAGATTGTTTATGTCAATCAATGTATTTTCTGATTAGGGTTGCACTCTCCATGGATCTAGTACTCCAGACTAAGGCCAAGTAAGATGAATAAAAAAAACGATGCAAATTCGTGAGCCACTTAATATTGTTGATAGTAAAAGTAAATACGGTAGATAAATTAGAGACTCACCACCATCTTCAGACAAAACCTATGATAATCAATATGTATTCCTTTCTTTCTATCGATGGAGTTTTTTCTATTTCTTCAAGCCTCCACTAAGGCCACGGCTATGATTTATTAACGTGTAAAATTTCAATGAATCCTTTTGAAATAGACTCAGCATCTTATATACGCGATTCCTTTCTCATTTTTCTTACAATATTAAATATATAAACAGCACAGGATTACAGATTACTTCTTTATCATTATTCCTTTTTTCTTTTTCTCCTATCTTTATAATTAATCTGATCGAGAAAGAACTATAAAGTTCGAACAGATAATAGTAAAACATAAAAAGGTGGTGAAGATTTCATGCGACAACATCTCCTCGAGGAAAAATTGCCAGCGGGAAAAATGTAGGAGCAAAAAATGTAGGCGGCGAAAATGCTAGGGACAAAATACTGGTCAAGTTTGTGGTACTAAGAGTCCAAAATGGTACTTTTTATATTTTTTAGTATTTGGTTAATGAGCAAAAAAATAACGCACGCCATGTTTTTAATTATTAAAAGAATTGAGATTTGCTTTATGATTTGCTGTTTCCCAATTTCAAATAATAATGCTTTTTTTTTAAAATGATAACTTCATCTATGATTTAATTTTGCTACTTTATGTTTTGCCTATTATTCCTCGGTCATTCAGTAATACAGTCCTAGCTATCTTTTTATTTTCTTCACTCTTAGCTAGGATTGAAGAATATAAGAACTAAGAAAATAATGAAATTATATTAATACGTTCTAGTCACACACATCCTACTTTTAATTTCAGGGATCTTGTCTCTTTGAAAGAGGTTATGAATTATTATGAAACTTCAGCGACTCAAATGACGTAGTTAGTAGTAACTTCATAAAAGTCAGATAAGGCATGGTACTAGGACTTAGAAATATTATATGGACCTGACTGCAGTCTTTTTAGTTGTTCTTTTTAGACCGATCCAACTTAGTTGTCATACACATAATAAAAACAGAGGGTTTATTTTTCATGTCATTACATAAGTTGAATATTTCTTGATACGTAAAAAGAAATCTAATAATTAATGATAGTGTTAAATATTAAAGCTCTAAAATAATATCTTTTGTTCTGATATATCTTATATTTTTTTCACGTCGATGATCAAAGTGAAAAAATTGGATATAATTAACATGAATAACCGACACTCATTAAATTATATTATTACTAATCGAAATTCTTATAAATTTATAAACTTATACTAGGAGTGCACGCAGGATTATATTTTGGAGGGCTTGGTTTTTGGAACTATTTTTTTGAAAAAAAGTCCAAAAAACAAATTCTTTAATTTGGTCGGTGGTCTACAGCCCCTCCATCCCACCCTTTGCGGACACCCCTGTATACTGCGTGGATAGTCTATCGATGAATTATATTCAAATGTATAATACTTTAATTGTCATGAAAATCTGAACTGTTAATATATTACAGGATAATAACAAATCCTTTTTGATAATACTTAAAATGTTTTAAATTTGTGGAAAGGTCCATTTAAAAAAAAATAATAATAAATTACAATCTTAACCACAAGGATAGTTTTTATATCGTGATAAAATGGAATTTCAATTAAACATGGAATGGCTTTAAGCTAATTTTGATATTTAATTAAACAATACCTCTCAAATTGAAATGTTGATAATAATTATACTTTAAGGGAGTTTGTAGCATAGTTACCTTTATTAATTTTTTTCCACCAGTAATCTCCACTTTTCCGAATAATAATTTTACCAATTTTTCCACTTTCCAACTTCTCACTTAATATTTTGTTTAAATATTCAAGATTGGCAATCCCACTCACAATTAAGTTTAGAAATACTAAAGGTTCGCCATTTTTTCCTTTACTGTAATTTATTTGGTAATATGTTTTCACTTTTTATCGTAATGTAATATATTTTACCTGATTTTAATTATTTTGAATGTCTGTTGACCAGATACATTATCAAATAATTTATCAAACTGTGTAATTAATTTCCTTTCAATCCTTCTAAATGCGTTGGAATTTTGATCTAAAAGCTCTGATTTCCACTCCCAACCAGGTAAAACTATTGATAATCTAATAAAAGTGTTTTGAGATGGAAGAACAAAGACATCTTCTGGTTCATTAACTTCGTCATCAATGCTGAATGATGTTGTGATAGTTGATCTTAGATCAGTGATTTCCTCATCATCAACTAACAGGTAGTCTAAATCTCCACTATAATCTTCATCATCATTGAAGAATTGTTTTGCTTGTCGTTTTTTAAAAGAACGTGATTGTGTTCCATGATGATATTCAAACAATGGAAAAGAACGGTATTCGTATAGCTCCTATTCAATAAAATATATAAAAATTTACATTTAAGAAAGATATTTTCTCTATTTTCAAAGTAAGTATGAATTAAAAATTTTAATGTGCAGTTCTTGATATGAATTTACTCGCATTATTAAAAATACTATATATTTTTTTCAGGGGGAAGGGGGGAGGGTGTAGGGCTGCTTGGTTTTGTAATTTAAAAAAAAAATCAAAAAATCAAATTTTTTTGAATTCTTTTTCCAAAATTCATATTTATTCACAAAAGAATTATTTTTTTGGAAAAATATTTTAAAATTGAAGCTTAGAAATAATACAGTTTTTGAAAAAAAGTTTCAAATATTTGAATTTTTGAAAAAAGTTCCAATATGTGATTTTTCAAAAAAAATAGAATTCAAATCTATTCAAATTTAATTTAAAAAAAAAATTATATCTTTACGAATAACTGTAGATTGTTGATATTTTTGTCAGAAAAAAACTTAATTTATTGTTTATAGTTGTAGATTATTGAAATTCTTTCAAAAAATGTAATATTTGGAGCTAAAAAGTCGTTTTACTTATACCAAATCAACCGAAAGGTGTTACACATCGGAAATACTCCACTCTTTATAATGTGATGAATATAATCACGGTTAATGGTTATTTTCGAAATCTGTGCTGAATGATTTTTGTATCCAATGATAGTGAGCCTATCAAATTGCTTGAAGTATTAACTCTTTTGGTTGAAAGTTTGGTAAATAGAGTTATACTTCCTATCAATCAGCATCGGGTTTACCCTTTCACCTGTAATCTGGAAGAATACCTTGTTTCTAAATTATACTTAAGATATGAAGCAGAAAATTTCCTCTCTATTATGACCCATCACTAGTTAGAGGATCGAGATAAGAACCTCAGGGATCGATGTTCTCAATTTTTGAGGAAGCTTATTAAAGAACTTGGAAATAGGCTTCCCGACAATGTGAAGGTATGAAAAACAATTTCAATGTTTAGTGTTGGAAACACTTTGTGTGTGATGAAAAAGTCCATATAACCTTATCAAAATCATTGGATTTACCTTCAGAGATCATAACAAAATATAAATTAAATGGTCTAATATTATACTTGTGAAATGGCTAGAAACAAAGGACGCAGTAACATTTTGTTCATCTAATCTAAATTATTTCGCTGAGCCTAAACAATATTGAGTTTGCCTCATTCCAATACTGAAGCTGTAAGGGTATTCAGCCAAATGAATTTAATAAAAGCCAAGTTAAGGAATAAAATGTATCCTAAAACACTATTTCATATAAGATGTGATAATAGATTAATAAGAAATAAATATTTAGCCGATTTTTCAGCTGTTTTTTGTTAAAACTAGGTGATTTGTAGCCAATTTTACAAGAACATCTAGCAGATTTTAATTTTAACCGCCCTAGCAACACTGATTGGATTTGATGGACTTATCTATACATGGTCCTTCGAGCAGGATCTTGAGAGAAGTCTTAAGATCCTACGTTTGAAGATGATTTTGAATCCATCTTACTAGACTTGTAACCATGAATTACTTCACATCTGGATAAACTATTCACTATTAAAATCACGCAACTTCTTTATTTGAAGTATTTATGTTTTGATTTAATAAGATATATAAATATATTCTTTTATTGTCAATCCTTTATTAATAAGTTGTTTTTTCCCATAGAAATCGACTATTTTTAGTTGACGTCAAATATGCCTTCAAATTTTGTGGTTCCTAGTTGCCACACTGGTTAAACATCTGATCGAAAGCTCAATGGTAATAAAATATGAACTTCTTTGCATAAAGTTCCAACATCAAACATGGAAATTCTTAATAAATGGAAATCAGCTATAACAATCAATTAGATACCTGGTAAAAAATCCAACCGATTCCAATCTAGTACAATTAATTTCTTATGAAAAGATAACACTTATTTCCGAGGAATAATGTGATAAAATTTTCAAATAAAAGTAATAATTATAGAACTGAACAAGGAACAAAGTTCATTTGTTACTTTATAGGTGAATTACTCGACATCTAGAGGTAAATGTAGTCATGAGCTATTTTAATTAAATATTCATAGCATTCATATCTAAATATAATGTATTACATTAATATCCGCAAGTAAAAGATGAATTTGCCGTCACAAAAAATTAAATAATAAATCAAAGTCTTGAGTTTGAGTTGTGGCGATAATAACGATTTGTTGCATTAAAATAGGTAAAATATGGACTAATTCATGCTAAACATGTTGAATAATCCAGACTTAGGTTTTGTATCCATAATATATGTAAAACATTCCTGAAGTTAAATGTACATATTCAAGCAGATATGTAAAAAGGAGGATGAGGCATCTTCAATAATAAATTCTTCAAAAATAGACCACAAACATAATCATCTAGGAATTCAAATCAGACACACTATTTTCAACACTTTTAATGAATTGGAAAAGGGAGATAAAATCCAACCACAAGAGTTGAGACAGGAATTACTTATTATGAAGTCATTTATATTTGAAAACAGATTAATCAATTGATGTTCTTCTCCAATACAAGACAAAAATGATAAACTACGAAGGAACTGACAATGTCATAAGTATGTTATCGCTATTCCTTATAAAAAAATGTCTACCTTTGATGTGGTTTAATAAGAGATCTTTCTTCCATACTCACTAATAAAGGCAATCTGCAATTTAAAGTTAGATCTGAAAGGAATAAAAGGAAATCTTGTACTAAAACTTCGACAGAGTTGAATTCTACTTGATCATTGCTTTAGGAGAACTCTTTCGAGTTTCACCACAAACAATAAAATTTTCGGCCAAAATCTTCCACCAGGCAATTCGCAATTTCATGATTGATTACTTAAATCATTAACAAGGGGTTTCAAGGTACGAACAGATAAGTTTCTATCTCCGCGCTCATGATTCATCACTTCTTAACAACAATTAATTATTCTATTCCACAATTTTATTTAATAAAAGAATGATTTATTCTTACAGTTCTAATAGTGAGGTTGCGTGGCTTGTGTTTATCCAGATGTTAAGTAATCTATAGTATAACAGAATGTTTCTTGTTTGTGTTTTCAAGGAATATAATTTGGTATTTTATCGGCTGGAATTAAGTCTGCTTTTATTATTAAAAGAGTGCTTATTCATATTAGGAGAAAAGCCCGTAAAGGGCATATCCAATTTCTTAATGTGACTAAGGAAGAATCAGAATAGGATGAAGTTCTCTTGTTAAAATCTGAACACAAAGCCAGGTTTGCAGAGGAAATTAAAGTTCTCAAATACAGTAACTCTGAATCTGCTAAACGAAAGATTGTTCCTGGATCACTAATGAGGCATTTTCCTGTTTTTTATGATAAAAAATTAGGAGATATTAAGCTACAGAACCGATTGCATACTATAGCTTTTGATATTACTTGTATCTTAATTATTCCTAAAGGAACTCTGGCTGTTAAACTTGTGCTTGATACACATCAACGGCTCTTTTATTCCTAACAAAAGTAAACATTCAACACACT
Source organism: Lepeophtheirus salmonis (assembly GCF_016086655.4). Taxonomy (NCBI): domain Eukaryota; kingdom Metazoa; phylum Arthropoda; class Copepoda; order Siphonostomatoida; family Caligidae; genus Lepeophtheirus; species Lepeophtheirus salmonis. The sequence continues at coordinate 6,019,328 of NC_052142.2, read as the reverse complement.
TAGAGCTCATTATTGGTTCATCGGTAATTATAGGTGCATTAAATCTTTACTTAGGAAATTATGGAAAATCCCTAGGTGTGCAATGTAAAATATAAGTCACCAAGAATAGCTCCTTTACCTACTATAATATGACAATCCTAGTCTATGGCGAAATGTAGGAATCGATTACTTTGGGACATTACCCTGAAAACATTAGTGTGATGATGCATATGAGAATCATTGTCCTCATCCACTCACGTTCAAAGAATGCATAGCTTTATTTACTTGCCTTCATACACGAGCTATTTACGTAGAAATAATTCAATCTTGTTACACAAGGGAGTTTTTGACATCTCTTAAAAGATTTGTTGCACGGTATGGAAAAAAGGAAGTTATTTATTCTGATAATGCTACATATTTTGTAGCGGCAAACAAGCAGTTAAAAACAATAAAAATATTGACTTTCTAATCGATCAAAACTGGGACATTTTCTACAGCAACATCTCCAATTTTTTTGAAATTTTGTGTATAGTTTAATTTTGAATACATATTCAAAAATCTAAAATTATAGCCTTCTTTGACCTCCATATCAGGAGTTAGAGGCTCCTAAAGTTCAAGCCTCGAGGCCAGCACCCATGTTTTAAACAGCTATTTCTCTTGTGTTTTTAATTATATCGATCTACTTTAAACGTGAATGCATAAATATTTACACATTAATTATTCTATATTTTATACTCTTACCCAATAAAATGTTTCTTTGACCTTGAGATAACGAAGTCAAATCTTTGACCTTAAAAATTTCAAACATGGTAGATTTCAATTTTTCTTAAATTTTCATGAAATACTAAGAATGGGAAGTAAAAGATTTGGGTACAATATTAGAAAAGATAATTAATTTAGAATTGTGGTGAGGCAAATTTACCCTCATTTATATATTTTTTTAAATCCAAGTTATATAGATTTAGTATACTACAATGGCTTTCACCATTGTTACCATAGAATTGTTCCAATGAAAACTTTGTACCTCGTCCTGAACAACGAAATAAATATTCTGAGAAAAGTCACAAACCACTACCCTTTCCCCATCTTCTAACTATTTCTTCGCTCTTTTAAAGTAGAGGATTCCATTTTGGTTATAAAAGCATGCGGTTGATATTTTGGAAGACCTTCTATAAGTTATTTCATCAATCATATTTTCCTCCAAAATCTGAGACAATATATTTTTAATGTTAACTTCGTCACCACACATTCCACATTGACGGATACAGTATTCTATTGAGTGAGGATTACATTAGAGAATAATGAGGAAATCATCAAGTGATTGAAGTCTAACATTATTATATTCTGAATTTTCCATCCATCACAATTTATTAAAATTATCTCCAGGGAGCATGAGCTTTATATTTTGTGAATTACCCAAACACATACAGAATGTGCCCCAGAACTTCCAACTAAAACACATTCCTTAGGTCTAAACATTGCAAATTTCGAAAAACCAATTTTGTATTGTGGATATGTTTGTTCGAAGAGGTGATGAGCTTCTCGTAAATTAGATAATATGAGGTGCTTTTGCTCTCTGATCTTGGCTCCATTCTTATAAACCTTCAAAATATCTTTTTTCCTAGCATTATCCCTTTCACATCTTCGGATTTATAAAAGTTGATCACGTCTTGAGGAACATGTTCATCAATTCTGGAGTCCCTTTTTAGATTGGGATCTGCCAAAATTCATTTGTCCATGTTTAATTTCTTGGCAAATTGGGCAAAATGATATGTTGTTTTGAAAGTATTTTGCAATTTCCTTATAGGCCAAATATGCAAAACGATAGTCAAGACCTTAATGTTTTCGCTTTTTTTTTTTTGTAGAGTTATCCTGTAAATCTTTGATGAATTGCTCTTGGGCTTTTAATGCGTTTGTAGTTTCTTTTTCAACATTTATATCCAAAACTAAATCCATCCCTCCATAAATATTTATTAATTGGTTTTGAATGACTTTCGATATTTTTTGTGACTTTTTTGGACTTATTTTGGAGTCATTTGACTAGCCCTTTTTGTAAGACTTTCTCCTAATAGAGATACACATTAATTGAAGTCCAAAACTGCAAGTTTGGGATTGCTAGGATCTTCCGAATCACTTTCGTTAGAAGAATTTAAGACCATTGCGTCGTTTTCAATGGTAGTATCTATTTGGGGAGGTAATTCATTTAGATAGCTACCACGCTGATGTTCCATTTTAAAAATGCTTTGCTATGTTGAAACTAAATAAGTAAGTGTCCACTTGTTTCCTAATACGTAATTAAAGTATTCCCAATCATTAGTTTAAATAAAGTACTATTTTTATTTTCCTAACTTATTCATCTCCACCAGCTACACTCACACCCTCCCTTTGTATTAAACTCATACAGTATATTTGAATGTAAAAAATTATTTTATCCCATACACATATAACTAATGCATTACTGAACAGTGCTCAATTGTGCGTCACTCAAAATGAAATTCTCGACGGAGAGCGGGAGTGTGCTCATTGTTCTGAATAACAAGGAAGAGCGGGATCGCATTAGCAATTTTAGAAAAGTGATAAAATCGACAAATATAAATTTCTTAACATACCTATTTCAATTAAACTAAGTATTTGGATTATTATAAGCTATTTCACATAATGTATGGTCGTCAGAAATCGAGTGGTTATCTTGAACTTGTATCAATACTCAGTGTTTGGTAAATACTACCCATTAATTACATCATTCGCTTGCCATCACCAGCACTGAGAAATTTTTTCTTAACTTTAGTTGATACTTTCTATCCTGTCCATATCATGAGCAAAAAAAGTACAGAGTTGATTTTTTTATGGTTTTAGTCTGAAAATCATATAGACAATAGGTCAAGTGCATAGAATTATCATTGTATTTCCAAGCATTTTAACCTCCGTTTTTGGCCAACAAGGAAAGCTGCTTTTACTATATATAATATTATGAAATAAATAAAATGATTATAATTTATATTTTATTTTACATTCATATTATTTTTATTTTGAACAGATAAATAATTATTTAAAGTGAATATTTCATTATACACTTTTTAAGTGCATTTTTAATTAAACAGAGGAAAGTAACAAGGTATCAATTTACATTTATTTCATTATTTATATTTTCAGCTCCACATTAATCAATTATTTTTCTTTTGCTATCAGTTTACAGACAATATCTATCATAATGTCGAATGATAATATTCAATTTTAATGTTTTAAAATGATGCTACACCTCCTAATAAATATTATTAACAAAAAATTAATAACCGCTCTTGGTATCTACATATTCAATTATCATAATGATATTAGAATATTCAAATTCCTTATTCTCTGTCAATATATTCATTCATTGTTACAACACTGGAATTTACTTGCCAAGGAAAGAGTCTACTATACTCTCCTATGAGGCTTAGCTTGGTTTCTTTGTCTTTCTCGGATGAATTTTCATCCTGTCATCCCTCATGGAATACAAAATTCATAATTCGAGCATCTATTGAGCTGGATAATTAATCAAGTTAGAAGTATCTTTCTTTAAGTTATCTTAATGGTATCATATATAATCTTTTTAACAAGTTTGAAAAAAAACGATCCGTAACTTTTGCTGTTATCCTGGTGAGTAACAAATAAACTATCGTCGGCAAAAACCTAAGCTCTATTTAACTTCGTTGCAGAGGTAAGGATTCAATAGGGCATGAGCAAACTAAAAAATATAAATTATCCACCAGGGTGTGACTCACTGTCGTTTGGGCTAATATCAAGCTGGATTGCTAAAGGCCACTAGTATCTTTTAAGATTACAATAACTGTTGTCTGACGCCAGTGTATTTTTTACCTATTTAATAATATTTTATCTTTACAAATTGTAATATTGCAGTATTTGTAAGTTCTAAGATAGTTATTAATTATTATTATATATTAGAGTCTTTGTAAGACGTACAATTTGAACGAATGGATAAAAACTTTTTTTTCGAAAGCTTTGACATTTATGGGCAATAGAACCTTTTTTGTTCCTGTAGCTTTGAAAATTACTGAAAATTGCGGTCCCCCATGGTTTCTACTCTCCCGACACCACTTATCCCAACCAAGTTGGAGTTGTGGTTTCGTCCAGAACAGTTATTATGGAGCTCTTTAATAGTAAACACCAGCCCTATTCAAAATATTATAAATAACAATAAAACGTTAAGTAGGTCACAAATAAAATGCATGAAAGCGTTGATTGGTTAAGCTAGTCTAATAGATATGAAAATAGAGCTATGATTCATCAATAAATATTCATTTCCTTGTATAGATGGTGTTACTTTTATTTCTTCAATCCTCAATTGATACTACGATTATGATTTATTAACGTACCGCATGTCAATTAATCCTTTCGAAATACACTCATTATCCCAGATCTGTAATTAAATACTCCTTCTTCTAATAAAGTATAAACAGCACACGATTACAAATTACTTCTTTTTCATTATTTATTAATTATTTCTTCTCTTTTTTCATTTTTTCATTCTGTCCTATCTTCATTATTAATAATATAATCGAAATACAATAGTAAAGTTCGAACCTATGATAAAAAAAATAAAAATAAAGCGAACATGGCATACGGCAGAATCTCCTCGATACAAAATTACAAACGGTAAAAATGTAGGGGTAGAAAATTACCTAGAACCAACTCAAGCTATTCCTAATGTTTGAATAGTGTATATCCACTTTTTAATTCGCATAAATACAGGGCTTGTAGATGATATCCACGCTCACTTTGGATGATTTTGGAACCAAATATCGTTATATCTTTTTTTTTTTTTATGCTGCTTAATATATTCATAAAACACATTAATTCAGTCTAATTTTGTCACATTGGAATAAGTATACTCGATGCAGCCGTATATTTAGTTAACGGAGGAGGAATTGAAATGTACCGACCGTAGTTATTTGTCTATCTAATAATCAAGGACAAATCAGCAAACGTGGCATCTGTAAGAACATTGGGCTACCAATGCGTTACATTAAGGAACCCCAGAAGAAGTTGGATGATTTGAAGAACCACCAGGGAGACTAGTTCGAGGTCGTAGAGGTCACAGGAGGACGCCAAGAAAGTTAGAGACGTAGAGTTCACTGACAAGGTTTGTTTCATCATTGAACAGTCCCGACGAGATCCATCGTCTCAATAGGTCATGATTCTTGTTCTTCTTATATTAGTCTATCAATAAGACGACAGTGAGTAGCGCCTTATTACATAGGAAGGCAATATATACACTAGTTATATACAAGTAAATATGGTAACAGTAACCAATGGATGAATCACCAAGATCCTTTTGGATCTGGATATTTCCAGTTTATACGAATATAATCAACTCATGAATTACTTATTGATATGTAGTTGAGGAAAGAGACCAAAAAAAAAAATTAGCACTAAGGTCAAGATAATTTTGATTGAGGAATGATTACTTTCTAGCTCCTAAATAAAGACAACAACGACAGTCAATATCTAAAGAATTTATCTTTATACAATTGACAGAAAATCTATATACTATGTTTATCGGAGTCCTCTGATATCTTGTGCAATGAAAAGAAATAACTACGTCTTAATATATGATATGCAGGTGTTGTTTTTATATCTATTTTTGTATTCGAAATCCATTTCAAATTATTTATTTAGTATCTACACTAAAATTTTTTTTTATTAAGTTAGGACTAGAAATTGTAATTTATTTATTCTAGAATCCATAGTTAAGGCTCATTTTAAATTAGTTGATTTAGGCTTATTTAATCTTTTGTGTGAAAGTTGTTATATTAGTGAAAATTACTAAAAAATATTTAATTATACATTTTGCATACAATTTCATAAGTTAGGAAGATGAAGTGCATCATGAAAGTAATGAGGATGATTCCAAATGTTTTTCAAATGTTTGATTATAAATGGATAGTATCAAGGTTAATAGAAAGACAAGGTTAAACCATAACACGTGTACGACTCATATTTGAGTTCCACCACGCTTTTAAATATAGACATCATTATGTATGAGTACATGCGTGCATTGTCAAAATCTGTTTTTCTTACCCAGCAGTCGGTATGATACATAAAATTAAAAATTCTATTAAGCTTGATTACATGATTTTTAACCTTTTATTTCTATTAACCTTGGCTAGGACCATTTTTGATTATTAACAAAGTTTTGGATAGACAACATAGGTCGATGGAGGTCTTCTTTGGTACAAATAGTTTGTACGTATATATAGTTCCTAGTTAACAGGTCTAATTGTTCATCTTTGTCCTGTTTGGACTTAAAATACTCTAGTTTATGTTCTCAGTCTTTACTCCCTAAAACTAACACATCCAAGAATTAATCAGGAGTCATACTTATGTCGTTGTAATCGCTAATTATGTTACAATTCTATAAAAATGTAGAAGTTTTATAATTTAAACTTTCTTAGAAAGATTTAAAGACCTTAACCGTGCCCATTTTGAATGTTGATCAAACGATTATTTTCCTCAGCAAGATTTTTACTTGCATGTGACCAAGGAAAAAGAGATGGGACCGCACCCCATTTCATATGTCGATTTACTAGAGTTTGTCTTGCCACTCAGAAATCTTCTGGCACTGAGTATGGTGATGACATTCAGAATGAACCATTAACGAATTCTCATCTCAGGGCAATCTTCGATTTAGGACACGTACTTTCATTTGAAGAGAATCCCAATGACCCAATGACAACAAAAGATGATGGAATTTATATAGATTATAATTATTACTAACTTACAATTTATATATATTACAATATTGAAATTTGCAAATATTAAAAATTATTAACAAATAATATTAATATAAGTATAACTATTAAATATCAATTTTCTAAGTTATTTTGTCTCAAGCATACAGTAGAGGCACAGAACAGTTGAGGTAATCTTACACGATACTAGAGCCCTCAAGCAATCAATCATTTTATTAGCCCATGTGACAGTTATTTACTTGCGGATAATATATAATTTTTGTTTGCTCGTGTCCTATTTGGTCTCATTACAATCCAAGCAAAGAGAACGGTTTCTGAATGAACTAACAAGGGACTCAGATAAAGCTAAGTATCTATCACTGATTTTTTTCTGAGAGTGTGAAGTCGATAAACTTTGAAGAGTGAAGTAAAATGGGAGAGATGGACCAAAAAATCTGGTAGTAGAAATATTGACTTTGCTTTTGATCTTCTATGTTGAAAGAAATTCTTGTGATATATCTTTGGAAAGTCGTTTTCATGTTCATTAAAATTCGTATTTACTAAATTACTTCTCAGCATGAATAACCACGATAAGTTCAAAGCTTTCTATATGGATTCAATCTATTTAAGAACTAGACCTCAAATTTCCGGCGGAGCATAAATACGATTTTGCCACCTACGACCGAACGGTGCTATATCTCCCCAAAGAAATGGCCAAAACTATATAAATTGATATTTACAATTCCACTTATAATTTAAGTTTTATACAACTTATTTATCAAAAATAAATTAACTTCAACGATTTATATGCTGTTTAATTTTAATTTTTAATTTTGACATTTATGAAAATAATTGTAATATAATTTATTTGTTGATACAGAGCAAATAAACGAAAGTATAAATTTAATTTATTTCATCAGATTGGTCGTTTACTATATCAATATACAATAATGATGTATTATTTTCCAATAACTCTTGTTTATTTCCTTTAGAACTATGTTTTCTAAGGTGAGATATTAAAGGGGTCCCTGCTTATCAGAAGATAGTGAATCTGATCTGTAAAGGTGTCAATTCTTGATGATTTTCTTGAGTGGTTAAGACTGGCATTCCTAATTTTTTTATTTACGCGACTTAATTAATTATTTTTCATGAAGTATGAAGTACATTTTTTTTTGTTATACGTCATTTAAAAATTATACATACACAAAAAATGTTTATTATCATACAATGAATATCTTATACTATTAATAAAATTATTACGGGATTGTCCAAGTACTAAAGAAGCAATAAAGGGTTGCGTGCGTACCATCGGATATATAGAGTAGGACTTCTATAATTCAATATTTTCTGAGCAGTGCTTCCACTCGTAGGGAATTTAATCTGTCGTAGGGATAAGTTATAATAATGAAGGAAAATAATTCCCTACGTTTATCCTTACGTAGGGATATTTTATCTTTACTTTTTCTTTAGTAACTACGAATGTGAATCACAACGGAACCTCTTAGGGTAAACATACTTGATAAATAATAACGCAACAACGAGAGGGAAGAAATTCAATTGAGTAGTTCGGTAGTTTCGGTTTATCGGGGATTTATATGGATATGTTCGATAGAAATATAAAATCTTTAACCACTCATTGTTTCGATGAATTCATGTCTTCTCATTTTAATATCCTAAGAATACTCTTTGATGTTCAGGGATCTCGACCATTCGAAGCAAGATCTTTGTCTTACTCATTGGCTCTCATTTCCTGATACATTTTAACATAAATGCCTTATATATTTACTTCCAATCTCGTAGATTATCATTTCAAAAGTACATCAGTCGATCAAGATTTTTATGGAATCCTCTTGTACTGATAAACTTCCATATAGAACAACAATAATCAAATAATAAACCCGATAAGGAACCCCTCTATTCAAAGCTACTTCATTGATAATCTTGAATGTATTAATCATAAATTCAACTCTGTTTTGTATTCTACTCTTTTGAAGGATCCCTGATTTGTCCTTAATAAACATAACAAACAAATTACTCATCTTTAACACAATGTCAAGTCGTATCAATTTCATTTAGATGGCGGAACGTTTATTGTAAATATAAGTAATATTAGAGGAAAGAGTTTGAATTGAGTTATTTGATAGTTCTAGTTTATGCCTGATGTAGATGGATTTTTCCTTTGGTAAAATTAGAATGTAGGTATCTGGATCCAGTCATTGTTCTAATGAATTTTTAACTTTTCAATTGTATATTCTTGACATTTGCCTCCTACCTTAAATTTGATGTTCAGAATTCGGAGGAAGATATCATGGCTTAATCATTGGATATCATCTTCTTTAATGGAAGAAACACATTAATATAAAGGATCGTGATAGTGACTTCTAACCTGTCTCAAGAATGAATACACCCGTCACTTTAGAGCTATTTGTATTTCTAATATAGGAACCATCTCCTACCCGTAATATTTTCAATAATAATTATTTAAGTTATTATATGACAACTATATTTTAATTTGGAAAAATTACCCCAGCATTCTACCCCCAGGATATCCATCCTCCGTCCTAAAGACTCCTGAGATATTAATTCTCAAAGCTCACCTTAACAATCAACCCCCTAATCAAATCCCTCTCCATCTCTTTTGATTAGTTCTTTCTAATTAAATAGAGTAGCTGTTTATAATAAAAAGATCTATAATTCTTAATCTTAAAATTTAAATAATTCACACAGAGTACTTTTAATATTCATCCTAGGTATAATACTAGGTTAAATAATCTTGATTCTTTAATATTTTCTATCTCTTCTAGTCTAAATTATAGATGTACTTTAAAATGATTATTTCTTTTAATTTTAAATTTCTTTATATTTGTTTTTGAAAATTATTTATCATGTAATTATATATTATATTGTTTAAATCAAATTAGCAAAATAATTAATTAAGTATACCTCTGAATTATTTAAATCAATATATTAATGAATTTACTTTTAAACTGACCTTAATGTTTTAAACATTACTACTTGATGACTTGTGGATGTAGACAATAACTTATAAAGAAATAATTTTATAACCTTATTATGAGGTTATAGACAAGGTATATTAACACAACTTTATAAAAAGTAGAGTAAGCTAGTCCAACTAGCACTACCATTAATTTTGCTATGTAAACGACGAACACAATGGAAATTTTAGTAAAAGTAACTTCTTCATGCTACTCTTCCTCTTCGATGATATATAATTTTATTAGCAGTAAAAATATATTCTCGGTAAATTTTTGGGTTTTCTTTTCTGTTATAATGTCATAGATAAGCATGATGCTTACTTTGAAGTTCTGATGAAACAAAGAACATATCCTTTTTAACATTGACAAAAAAAGATTAAAATGAATTCTTGAGATTATTCTAACAGGTAGTAAAATTAAAGTAAGTCTTCAGTTTTATTAGTGAATTGATGTGATTTTGAAGTGTCTAATTGACAATTTGAGCAACAGTTATTGAAATCAATGACACAATCCACTAGCACAAAAGCTTGCTCTGTTTGAATAATGGCTTCAATTTCACTTTCACTACTAGCAGATGTAGTGGCTTTAGAAGCATATCTTTGACTTTTCGATGCCTGAATGGAGATATATTTTGGAAGATTTGCTATGAAAAAGAACAGGTACCAAATGGCGTTATTGAAGTTTGTTCTTCAATCCTTGTGGCTGTATTCTTATATTTTCGAAATCCCTTCATTTATTAACACTCTCACAGACAAATCTCCATGCTGAAAAAAGATTGAGTGAAGCTTTGAATAATCAGAAGATATTTTGTCGTCTAAGAATAACTCTTAGGCAGGAACTTTTGGAATATTCGTCCTGAAGGAATAAATGAAGTGATCCGGAGGGATTCGTGTAATCAGTTTCATAACCAAAATATAGCAATCGCCCTCATTAAGGACTGTATTTTGTTCTTTTTTCTGGAAAGGAAGTCTTCTGTCTTCCCATTAATTTAGAATACCATGGTATTTAGCAATATAATTTAAATATTCGGTCATAAAAATATTACATTTTTTGTTTATATACGCGCAGGCGTAATTTAAATATTTGAGCATTTTTTTCTACGTCATCAATAAACAAACACATTTATGACGTAATGTATGCGTAGGGAAATGTAGAGATTTTTAGTGGGAGCCCTACTCCGTATTCACATTTTTTTTCTTTTTCATTGAGATATATAATCACTTTTATCTTATCAATCCTGGAATTGAAACCAATACATTATAATTTTAACAGTTTTCTTTTTGTAAGATCATCATTAAGTTTCTCTATTCACTGCCTAACTCTTCTAACTATTTGTCGAAATAAATCAATGGAAACATTATTTCTAATTATATATGAGTAGTTTATAAGAAATATGATCATATGTATATCAGAATTTTTTTATGTATGTGCGATTGTATTATTTCTTAAATACAGTAGTATTTAAATTAATATGCTAACAAATATAAATATTACTCTAAAATAGTTACCTTTAACTAATGTATTAACATATTTTTATTTAAAATGGTTTACGAAGTTCTGAATAGTCATAAAACTATAACTTGATTGAACTATATTATACATATATTCTTGTACATAAAATATACTCACGAATTAAGTAAAAAAACAATTTTTCTGTTCATTAAATTGTTTTTTAATGCCTGAACAACCAAAAATAGACATATTTTTATTAGATGTATGAAAGAAAAAAAAATTAATAAACAATAACAATATTTTGGGTTTTGGCCGTTTTTCCAGTTAAATCAAGCATAGTGGGCTGTTTCGAGTGCCAAAGAAAGTTGTGCTGTTGTTTTCTCAGTTTCTTACTGACTTTCCGAAAACTGGGTGTAACAAAGGAGATGAATGACCTTTAGAAGCACAATCATTTTCCTCATTTTAATTATACCCAAGAATAAACTATTTCGTCATGATGGGACTATGTAATGCCAATGGTGGCTTACAACTTCATTTTCACTCGCACAACTTATAGAGATAAGAAGCTACAGCTTGGAATTTTAGTGACTATTTCTTAATCCAAGGGTAGATTAGAGAAAATAGAACTGGAGATATACTTGGATTCCAAAGACATTGTGTTGAGAGGGATTTCATACAATGGATCTTCTTAACAAGCATTCATATATAGGGATCCACATTTCTCCCTTGATTTCATTAGGATATCCTAGTTAAACGCCTTCATATTCTCTCAGCAATGTTAGGTTCCGTTCAAGGGACCTTCCCTCTGCCTTCCTCAGTCTCTGGATGGATCGGAGATTATCTCATTGCAAAGAAGGATCTTTGAGTGGACAAATGCACTTCATATCAAGATCTGCGATCTATGTCACTTCTCATCTCATGACTAATTGTCTCTATCTTCAAGGATACCTCATTTCCTTCAGATCTTCTACGGACTCATCATATACTTCACAAGAAACAGGGAGCTCTATAAAAAACTCTCAAACTTAATCAAAGGCCGTGTGTGACATAAAAACAGAGAGAGCTACTCACTATTTCCCTTCATCCTCAACTTCTTCATTGAAATCCGTGTTTCCATTCTTACTTACGTCAATACTGCTTCGTCTCTTACTTTACCTATTTCATTGATCACAGTCGTTAGTGTCCTTGATGTAGATCACGCAAAAATGTATATCTTTTTCACATTTACATTAATTCCATTTATTAGGTGGAGTCCGTGATATATGGTCTACAAGGATATTTATAGAAGTTGGATATTTTAAAAAGCTCAGCCTCATTTCATTATTACTTGTGAGTCTCTTTTCTAACTCAAAAACAAGTGGAAGATTATTCTAGAATCTTAAAGGTAATGTGCCTCTTTATTCTCTATAGTTTGGAGTGTAAAGCATATTTTATTCTGTTATTATATATACATACTTATTGTATTACATGAAGTAATCCTATACATATATTAAAAAACAAAAGACTTTCATAAAGAATAATATATTGGAAAATACAGCGAGGAACATAAGGAGAACTGTGGATGGAGTGTCATAACTTTTTGATTTAAATCCTCTTAAAGTAAGCTACGTTTTGTCTCCTACTCTCACTTTCTTTTAATATGTTCTTCAGAGCATTTTGGGAATTAAAATATGAAGAACTGTAAGATTCCATTAGTTTTTTTTCTACTTTAAATCCGTCTTACTCTTACATCCAAGGACGAGCATCCACCCATGATGTGTAAATGAATTAAAATTGAAGTATAAAATATAAAATCCTGAACGCAAAATGAGGAGTTTTAGATAGAAAACATTATATAAATTTTCCAAATTTCGTTATTTTAATTCAACTTATTCCGAAATCCTTCCTTCTAGAACTAATTTCTTTCAAAAAAGGGGATGTTCGTAGTATAATATAAATAAATGAAAGTATACAATAGGCTATAAAAAATCAAAAAATACTGAATCAAGGACTTTAAATGGGTTCTTCTTATGTATATTGAGGGTCGAATTTCCTTAATATCAATATTTAATTTTGACGTCAGAATATTTATTCAAAAGCGAAATCTAGTAAGGGTAAGAGGCAACGCATGTCCAGTGAATTGTTACCAAGCCAGCAGGTGGGTTTTTCTACTTTCTTACAATGCTTCAGGTCATACCAAGTTAATAGAAATACAAGGTTATATCAAATGTACGACTATTCATTTCAATTTTTTTTGTCACATCACATAAAATGAGTTATTTGTGATAGAATGAATGCTAAAATATATGGATGGTTCTTAATGTCTGTATTAAAGATTGTCTCCTGGGATCCCTTTGTTTTTTTACTATCGGAAAAATTCTAGAGATTTGGTTTATTTGTCTTGATACTTAGAACCAATTTAAGAGGTACAAATGTTGATTGTTTAAGCTTTTATGGGCCTATTTCATGTGTAAATAGGATATGATATACTTAATACTGTCTATAAGATTGTTTTTCAACAATATATAGTAGAATTAACATATTTATGTTTAAGCAAAAATGATATTTTATTCAAAATTAGTATGATTTATATATAATATTTTATTTGTCTATATTATCTACTTATGTAAGACTGAATGATTATGTCACAAGCTATTAGCATCGTTTATTAATCTATTATTATATTTATAGATACGAAAAAACAACCTTTCGTTAAAGTAGACATGATTTACCGAAATTCTCCCGCGATCCCGAGATTAAAAAAATTTGTCTAATATGACAATCCCTATTTCTATTATGTAGATAAGGGGATTTGTAGCCTACATATATTCATAGTCGATGCTAATTCGTGTGCAACATGGATTTTTTTTGTACACAATTGCCAAGGACGCTTCAACAATCATCGAGAAAATAAATATGTACGAATGATGTGTGATTTTCAACACGCTTTTAATATTGACGTCATAGCAAATGAGTGGTTGCGTGTTTTGTCAAAATCTGTGTTTCTTGCCCAGAAGTTGTAAGATTCATTGAATTGAATTGAAAATTCTTAGAAATAGTGACGTCATATACTATAGACCATCATGTAATTGCGCTTGCTAGAATTTTCAATCCGATGTATTTGACCAACTGCTGGGCAAGACAGGCAGATTTTGACAAAACGCATCGGATTGAAAATTCTAGCACGATTACATGATGTGCTAACCTTATTTTTCTATTATCCTTGGAGCATACCAGTTTCTTACGTTTCTGACTGTCCCAACCATCCTCCCAAACATAAGGTTTATAGTGCTGACGCCACTTTCAGTTACCGATATGCCTAGGAGTTTTGAAATGTGAGATAATTTTAACGAAGGTAAGAGTGGGTTCAAGGTACAGTGCATTGACGAAATCATCTCCGTTTTGCTATTATTAACAATCAGGCCTAAATGTTCTGCAAATTTTTGAATGCCAAAATCACTCACTTATCTTAATAGGCAAGTCACCCCATATCGTCAGAGTAGTAAACTGTTAAATCATCAGGGTATATCAAGACCAACTGAGGTGGAACGATATTGTAATAAGCCTTTAAGTTCTCTTCAATCTGTAGAGACCGATAAACAAAAGAGTTGGATAAAGATAATCTCCTTGTTTGCAACCTTGGATGATCTAAAAAGAATAAATATTCTCCGACCACTCCAGTTTCATTGATGAATGTCTCAGAATCGTAGCTACCATGTGAATTAACCCAAAGAGAGAAGCCAAAGCTTTTGATCTGCGTATGAATAAACTAACCGAATACGGTGTCAAATGACTTTTTTTAAGTTATGAACATTGCTGCATATTTTCGATTTTTGCTGTTATTTGTTGTTTTTCTCTCTCTTTGTTTATATTTCTTCTAGCTAGGGCATACAAATATTTATGGACTTTTATAATGAGATCAATTGAAAAATGTGTTTTATCCTTGAAATATTGTCGTAGCCATATCTCAAATTGACCCCTATATACAGCCTTTTTGGGGAGGTTGTTTTTTGTAAATTAAAGTTCATACTTTCAGCTATACACTGAGAAACTTATTAACTTTTTAATCCTTTTGTCTTGAGGCACCTCTTTTCCATTTAAAAAAAAAAGATAACTCGAGTTATAAGTATGAACCAGACATTTTAAAAATGTTATAGAATTTTTTTACATTCAGCTTTAAAATATATATTATAATTTATCACTATCTTCATTGCCGAGAGCTTAAAACAGCATTGAGCCTTAAAATGCCCCAAAATTAATATAAACATATTTTTCATTTTTTGGTAGGCTACGAGGCTCTGAGAGAGAAAATAAGCCTATATTTGGAATAAAGGATCAAATTTTATTAAATTTAGTAGATAACTTTTTTTCCTTTTTTTGCTGTTGGACAGTATTATTTCATTTTGGGAAATTGGGGAGTCCAACACCCAGGTTTCTACCTCAATTGCTTCAGGGAAAACTTCATGGTGTAGTCAACCTCAGCCAGCTTTTTTCCGTCTCTTCTCCATCCTAGACAGAAATTACATACACTCTGCTCTTTACAGTCTCTTAAGTTGAATAGCTCTCAATTTTTTTTTATATTATTTTCTCGAAATGATTGAATGATTTTTAATAATACAAACATTTTAAAATCTTAATAGGGATATTTTTACCAATCTTTGTATAATTTTTCCAAGACAGAAAAGGGTAGAAAACATTTTATATTACCTCAGATTGGTATCTAACAGCTTTTTATATATGTTGATAGTGTAAAATCTCTTCTTACTGTTTGTTAATATTAGAAACTTTATCCCAGAGGTTTTTTAGTCTCTGTAAATTAGCCATTCGTTTTCTTCGTTCTGCTGCGGCACTAATGCTATTTTCAATAAATATATTATTTAATAAAATTTTTATACGCGTTAATGTTTCTAATGGAGATAAAATGTTGCTGTCAAGTAGGCCTTGCATTTACCTATGAAGTCTTTAATGGCATGGACAGTGGAAAAATATTAATTGAATGAAATATTTAATTTCCAATATTGTCGGAACTTGATCTTTTCGAGTTTGAACATAGGGAAATTTGGAAAGAGATCCGTTATATAAAAAGGGAGAGTCTTAAAACAAACCAGATGACCACCAAGGTCAGATGAACCTAAAATATAGTCCAATGTAGTCATGATGGTCTCTTTTGTTTAGTTTTTCTTTGAAAAAGTCATTATTATGGATTATTTTACCATTAAAAAAGACCAGTATTCTCGAGGTTAAGTGTGTTTTTAAAGTTAAACGCATCACAATAGCTAATGGAGTCTCAATCCCTATTTCTAGTGACATTGAGATCCCTGATAATAATAAAACTCGAACTTAAGTCATCGGACAATATGTTGGAGAACAACATATTGCAGTTCTTGTTAAGACCATATATTGTATGGATTCTTATTATCTCTCCCGAGATCTTGATATCCACTGAGAAAAAATTACAACTTTTGTCAGAGTTAATTAGCCTAGGAGCAAAAAACTTTCTATCAATAAAAATAACTCTTCTGACAAAAAAGAAGTGTAGGTTTATGGAAAGAGGTAAGAAATAGCTTTTGTATCTTTGCGAAGAGTATATAGAGTAAAAACATCCGGGAATCGAGTTACATTAAATATTTAAAAATCGAAGAAGCCCTTCCATAAGAGGCAATGGAGTTGACTTTATATGTGCATACTGATCGAAACATTGAAAGGGGTTCTGTATAGACTTTATTAGTTATTTATGTTACACCACTGGTGTTACAGGTGTATGTAGACCTTTCCATTCTGAATGCTCAATTTCTCCAACATTTATCTTTCCATCTGTCTACAGACCGATTAGAATAGAGTTTCGGGGTTTCTTCTCCAGAGAATTCCCCCGTGGGATGAAAAAGGTCTTTTTGCCTTTCTTCTTCGTTATTTGTAGTTTCTTGGTGGGAATTCCTGGCTTTTTTTTTTTTTTTTAACGCCATGTTCAAATCTTTTCTGAGCGGAGTGTTTTTTCCAATGTTGGTATAAATCTTACGATCAGTATGTGCTAATTTTGCTCAACGGGAACATAGAGTTCTACAGACAGGAACCTATTATGCGGGTGGAGTTATTTTACGCTTTGGGTTTCATTTGATATTATCATCCATTCGTATGATATAATGTCCTCGTTCTCTTTGTGGACTTTTGGTAATTGGTTTGTAGGTATTTTGCTATTCATCTAATGCAGAGCATGACACACTACATACAGTTTTAGTTTTTTCTTCAAAGTTATGAAAATCTTTGCTTATAAGGTTCTCCTCAAAAATTGACCTTTCTAAATCATTTTTATCGAACACTTTATCCTTTAAAACGCCGTATACTGAGTTTTTGTGTTCAATGTTGATGTCTACATCGAACATCACTACCTTTATTTGAGCAACATCGATCTAATTTTCAGATACAACGCTAATAGTTTTTCTCTATTTCCTACTCCTCCCGAAGGGTCATTCGTCCGTCAAATGCTGCTCCTCAGCTCTTCGAATCCATTGTGGTAGTTTTAACTCTGTTCAGAAATATTTTTCAAATTACGCATATTTGGTCCTTTTTGGGAAAAGATATTTCACTTTTGTGTGTCCAAACTTAAAGGCATTGAAGTTGCAATTTCAGCATCTGAGAGTACAACTCAACATTTCCCATTTTATTCGTACAATTGAAGGTATTTTTCATTTTGGTATAATTTTGATTTTCATCTTTCTTGACATCGTCTTCTTGAAATTTTTTGGGTATTCTATTTCATAGTCTTCTTTTTATTTCGCTAAATGAGGTCCATTTCCTATATTTCCGATTGTTTCATCATTAATTCTTTTAGGTCTAATATATCGATCTCGGTGACATTTTTGCTGGTTACTTCGATTGGATTTTGCATTTTTCTTATTTATCAAACCATTTTTCTTTGCATAAAAAAAATATATACAAAAATATCTTGTAGTGCTTTAATTTTGGGACAAACCCATTAGTATTTTTGTTTTTCTTCTTCTTCCAATCTTAGTATATTTCATTCCCAAATATACATCCGCCAATCGCTCCTTAAATTGCCTGTAGGACATTTTAATTTTGCTGGAGAAATATATTTAATTAAATCTAACAATGTCTGTTTCTGTTTTTTTCTTTTTTTTTTTGCGTCTTTCCTATCATTTCTTTGTCACTTGCTTTCTCTTCCATCTCCTTCTTTTAGTTTGTCACACACTGTATGTTAGGCAGTTTTTCAGTGTATCCATCTTCCCCCTGACATGGTTGTTAAGGTTAACAAAAAGTTGGTCCAACTAACTAAATATAGATATCCAACTTTTTTTGTAGAGTGTCGCTCAAAATAAAATAAAATTTATTTATTTCACAGATGAAAAAAGCAACAAACCTGTTCAGGTGACTCTATAGATACTATCTCTACAAAACATCACTGAAAAAGGCTTAATTCTCAATAAATGGCGCAGTGAACGACGATTTTATTGTTATTTGTCTGAAAAATTACTTTACTGCATTCATTCAGACAAACTTTTGTTCTATTAATATAAATTAGTTACTTTAGTAACTAAAAAGAAATTAATATAAAATATTATCTTTATTTGAATCTTGTAATTACTAATTACCATGCGTTCCAGGGATTTCGATAATAGAATAAATAAATTTTGTAAGGGTTTATTATTAAAAAAATCTTTATGAAGTGTCAAATGTTGATATATTTAGGGTCAAATCCCTAATACATTTTTTATTCAATATCCAAGTACTATAGCTAATTGATACGAAATATTCTAGGTCAACAGAAAAATTAGTGCCAAGCCTAAAAGTGCTCCCCAAAAGGGTGATATCTCCATATGAAAAATCAACATAATTATCGGATCAAAGTACCATATAATAAATATTAAATATATGTATATGTATGTTAACTAATATACACTGGTGAATATAATGTCCCTATACACAATTGAAACCTACACTTGTTCTCATTTCTTGCTTGAATTATATTTTATTGCATTTCAATCCTATTTACCAAATGTGGAATTCAATCATGAGTACTGGAGACTAAATATTCACAAAATTTGAGATTTATCTTTTGTTTTCGAATGTTAGAGCTATATATATAAAAAAATAGTAATAAACTCCAAGTTTTCTGTTCAATAAAATTGTAAAAACTTCTGAAATGTTCTACAAAACCAAAGACAAAGATATAATTTATAACATCAGAAAATATTAACTCATTTTTATTCGAGGTTTCGTGATTTTATGTTATTAAATTTTTATTAATTTTTTTTTGGCGATTCATTAGATTTTTCTTGTTTTTTTTTAATATGGTACTGAGGCGTACAACACTAACTACAAATATTTAATATCATCGGTATTATTTTATATAATAGAAGCAACCTCATCAAAACTAATGGGTACTATTTTGATTCCCAAAATTTCGATAAAATATTGAGTATTTATCAAAAATAAAAAAATAATAAGAATAACAAATTTTATTTTGTTAAAACTAGAGGTAGACGAAGCTTCGGATTCGGCTTCAGAATCGTCGAAGGAAAAACTAGGATCTTCAGAATCCGATTTTTTTTACTGCATCTTTCGGTACACCAAAGTCAACAAGCCGAAGTTGGTTATGAAATATGTTGGAGTATATCACATAAAAAAATATCATTCAGTTTCTTTTGATATCAATAAAAAATATTAAAAATATAGAAGCTCTGATTTCCCTTTTAACTAAATAAGTTGTGTGTCCAGCTATTATTCAGGTCTGTGGTACTAAGTAAAAACTAGAATAATCTAGTTATTCATTTGATCTTTTTTCATGATCCTAAGTAAATCAAAGTTAAGAGAAAAAATATTGCACTTCTTTAATGATTACTCTTTCTTTCTTTCTTTCGTGTATCGTTATTTCTGGGAAAGAGAAGGGGCTAGACCATTTGCACAAAATGTAAGATCTACTGGAAAAAGTTTCACGTGGAGGAAAAAATCGATCCAATTTCTCAACTAACCTATTAAGGGATGATCATCTCCAGTCGAAGCATAAAATTGATTTTTTGGCTATGATTCAACGAGAAAAAGGTAGGTATGATGATAATTATCGACGACATTGTTTTAGGTTTGGAGGGACTTGGTATTTTGTAACATTTTTTGTATTGTCATTTTCTTAAAGATTTGTCAATCCAACTCGCATCAACGCTATGATCCGCCTCATTTCTTTCCTCAACTAGTGCCATGGGATCTTCTAAATCCATCTCCATAAAGGAGGCTTTTGCAAAGGGAAATCCTTACCACACATCATAACCAAAACAAATTAACTTGGTCCGGCTCACTCCTGAAATGATTTGCACGTCCAAATTCCCTTATAACTTCGAAAACAAAGAAGCATTTAAAAGACTCATCCATTCTATGGGGAGCAAGTGCAGTACACTATTGTACTTAATGGATAAAACTATCCTTACATATATATTGTACATATTTTGTCTCTCGTTATGCCGAATTTGCATATGTCAGATTTTTCCTTGTTAAAATAGAAATCATTCCCCCAGCTACTACCCTTATTAGAATCCAAATGTCAAATTCAGGACTTCTCCAAGTGAAAATCCCGTTTGCCTCGACTTCCACATAACGAGTGTCCAGTAGTTGTATTTTAAATCTTCTTATGTTATATGATAGTCATACTTTAGCTATATACATATATGTATAAATCTTATTATATTATAATTTAAAAAAAAAAGTTTAATCAGGGACACCATCCCACGGTGAAAAACTTCTGCACATTAATCATCCCTGATCTAGCGACCAAAGTTAAAACCAAAATGAAAAATATGATATCACTAGCCCAAGAAAAAGACATAATTTTACTACATAAACATTTACCGCTGATATCTGGTCAAGCCTTGCCAATGACTTATACATAAGTTTGACACCACATTATGTCGATAAGTTTTTGTGGAATAATGATATACTAAGTGTTTCGGGATTTAACAATTTGGTCATTTCTAGCATTTGCCTTTAGCAACATCGAAGCTGCAAGAAATACAAGGAAGACTGAATATGCCCAAACACAACTCGATGGGACTTTGCCCTTAATATGATGGAATGACTGCAATAACAGAAGCAAGCATTGATCACCTATGAGACTGAGTCAACTTTGATATCACCCTCTGCGTGGAGATTAATGTATAGGGTGATAAACGTCTTGGCTATTTTCAAAGAAGCCACTCTTAATTAGCGATTCGAAGTCTATAATATCTTAGGTTTTGTCAGCCATCAAAACACTCAATAAATATATCCAGTCCTTATGCTTAACCGATGATACAGGAATCTGGACTCTGAAGCAAAACTTAATCCACTCTATCAACAAACGATTTGAGGAACACTTCGTACATGAGAAACTCCTCCTTTCTACTGCTGTAGATTCAAGGTAAGGAGTGAAATCCTGCATGCAAGGTTTTATGATTTTCAATATCAGTACATCTAAATCTATCACTTAAATGTGTCGGTGGTTTAGATCAAAGCCCTACAAGAAGAGTCAGGTCAAAAGGCTGAAGCGAAAGAGTTTTCTAAGTCATGTGATTAAGTAATATTGTAATACAGGTTCAAAGATCATGGTTTCCCAGATAATTCAAGTCGGGAGAAAGCTAAGGATCTTCTTTGTCATCGTATCAAAAACATCATGGAAGAGATGGTCATTGCAGCTTCCCATCACACAGGTGATTCAAAGCACGCAGCAACAAATAGAGAAGACATTTCCGAAAAATAAGAAGAGCACACTTTGGGAGACGTTTTCTCATTCGGATGAGGAAGATAATCTGATTTTGCATCCTATTGCTTCTGAAACAAGGGTTAATGAAACCCTTACTCTGTATTGGGAAGCACCACTATGCTGTAAGGATTTGTGTCCCCTTTCATATTGCCAGGAAAATAGCAAAGTTCACCCTGAAGTTTTTTGAAGTTGATAAAATAGTATATGGTTGTCCTTCTCGGTCAGTTGACTCAGAAAGATTATTTTCCACTGCCGGCAACGTAATAAATGTTAGGCGCACTCGTCTTAACCCTGAAAATGCGGAAGACCTAATTTTTCGTTCTAAGAATCTCCCATTCTACAACTATTAAGGACTATTAATATATAACTTTCTATTATTATTTTTGTTATGCTACTTTATATATATATGTGTATTTTTGTAATGTCTACTTATTGAAATTTATATTAATATATTATATATTCATTCAAAAACTAAAAAATACTTATCAATTGTTATCAAAATATATACTTAAATACACTTAAAATCATTTACCATCATGTTTGGTCATTTATTGCAGGGTGTATTTGTATTAAGTTTGGACTCCGACGTTCGGCCTGACTTCAGTTGACCTCCTTCGCAAAAAAACAATCCAGGTAATTTGAAGAGCATAAATAAAATATAAATTGGATCAAGATATTGTAATTGGTGATTTTGCAGAAAAATAACCAATTTTTAATACAAGATGAAATCCAATCATTTCATTGGTCTAAAAAATATTTTAATTTGCATCCAATAGTTATATACTACTGAAATCAGAGCAGATATTTACAATCCTGCTCTTTTTGTGTAATTTCTGATGACATGATAAATGGCACATGCTTTTTACATTATAATAAAACATAATTTTTGAAGTTTTTGACAACCAATTGCCCCTAAGTGCTGAAAACATAATATTTCTCAGATGGATGTGCTGCCCAGTACAAGAACTACAAAAAATTGCGAACCTTACTTTTCACAATGACAAGAAAAAACTAGAAGCACGCGTTTTGCTAGGCAAAACTATTCCAGGAACCTGAAGTTACCATTAGTTTGTGCCATTAAATGTTTGAAAATTGGGTTTAACAGAGTTTTTTGATAATGGAAACCTTGCTGATGAATATAGTTAGAAAATGCAAATGAAAAGAATGCAAATATTTTAGTAGAATCATCAGGCCAACTTTTTTTGGCCAACAAGAGAAGATAAATATTGGATGGATTATTATTCTATCATCAGGAAAATGAGTTCTCCATCACCAGTAAATGACATATAAGTGTAATGTGCTGCTCTAATATCACTCACTACATTTATATCAGAATTTTGTCATTTTTTTATTTTATTATTATATCAATGTGTAGATATGTATTTTAATAAATAAAGCTAATTTCAAGTACAAATTATATAGTCGTTAAATACAAATAAATTTTGTTAATAAAATTAAATTTGCATGGCTGAATTAAAGTTGAGGAAGAAACTAACATAAATAATTTTTTTTCAGCGGAATACGGAGCTCTTGAAAAAAAAAAAAAATGTTTAATCCATTATACTCAAATTGGGCTCCAAAGAAATTCTTCCCAAAAGATAAGAACATTGAAAATCATTGATTTCCTTCAGTTTTACACCAGTTTAACCATCAAATTCGAGCTCTTCACCCCCAAAAACAAATAATTTGATACCAAAATCATACTTTTATCATAAGTATGATCTCTAAAATCAGTTATTAAAGTTTTTCAATATGTAAGTGCCACCTAGTGGTTAAGAGTTTTAAAAGGGTTATATATCGGTAACGGGTTGGCCGATTTGAAAAAAAAAATTATGTGATTATATTTATTAATATTCTATGCAACAGCATTTTAAAATAAAATTTCATCGTTGTGGATATAAAATTGTTTGAAAATTTGTTGCAATATAATGGAACGACCCCAACTATTAATTGATACAATTCTTTCATTTTGAGCTTAAAAAAATATATATGTAATATGTATTTAGGAGTTATTTAACTCTGGGTATTTGAACTGCATAAAATGCTGGAAAATACTAGCTATCAATTATTATTTTTCATTAAAAAGGACAACAATTACCCTATTACCGTTTGGACCATCCATTATTGGCTTATACTCATTAGAAGTATTTAAAATTCTTTAGATAAATTATTTATTACATTTTTTTGGTTGCAACTTGTACGATTTGCTTATAACGTAAGTATAACATAAGAACAAGTGTTTATGGGAATTAACTTTATTAGGAATGATTATATTGGTAAATGCAGCTAATACTCAACAAATATAAAATTTAAGATTGAGATAAGTCAAACCTATCTCAGTCCAATTTAAAATAATAATGTCGATGATATAGTTGAATATTTTAGAGAAAAAAGTGGCTTGGAGTTTTTATAATTTATATTTAAACGTACAAATGGTTGAGGCATGGAGGTTACAAGGGTTGTGGGAATCGTATTTAGTACAAGTATACCCACAAATACAACTTCAACTATCTGGTTTTTCTGTTTTCTTTCGAACATAAAGAAACCTTTATTAATAAATATAAATCATACTTTTTTTTTCCAGAACATATGTTAACATTAATTGAACTTTAACATTATAACTTTTTCTATTAATTATATCCTCTTATGATCCTATGATCCACCCTTAATAATCTCTTGTCTCATCTAATGCAATTAAAATTTTCTTTTACCTCTTCTTTTATTCTATTCAAAAATCCTTGATATACTTCCCTAACCAAGTTGTTAACGATCTATCGATCCATAGTAGTTTTTCCAGTATATTTTTTAATAAACTTGGAAATATTGAAATGATCCAAAATATTTAAAGGGATGTTACACAGCATGCATATGTGTCCTATGTCCAAATTAAATGATAATGAATTTAATTCTTCTTTGTCTCCTTGAATCTTATTTTTCTTGAAGACTTTGAAGTTGTTGATGTGATGGGAGGTTTTGGAGTGGCAGATTACTTACCATAAATAACGAGATGGCATGAAAAACCGTAAAAACAGAAAGACATAATCTTATTCTCGAAATCCTAATTCCACACATCAGTACCTCCGTTGTTAGCGACCCGTAGAAAACGACACGTTTTCTTTGGCATGATCCACGTGAGAGAGTTGCAGGGGAGAATTACTTTCGTGACAAACAGGACAATAATGAGGAGAAGTTGTTTAGAAGATGCAAGGATACCAATTCACTCTTTAACAACGATTCTAACAACAATAGAGATTGCGCATATAGGGTGGACTCTCAATACTGTAATATTCATAATTGTATGTAACTTTTACTTATATTATTAGATATCTAAAATTTTACATGAATACTACTGATTGTCTTATAAATAAGTATAAAAAAAACTTCATTTTGAAAATGGTATCCTTTTGCTGAAATAACACACTTGAGTATATCGTGGAAGATATCACATCAGACATAGACCATCTTCATGGGAATTTTGTCCCATTCTCGAATTAAAGAGGCTTTCATTGTATTTCAATTTGGATGTGTTTTCTTTTATGCCCTGCCCTAGAAAATATATCAAATTGCAGAATCCATGGGGTCAAATCTGGACTGGACGGAGGCCAAAAGTAACAGCTCCAAAAGATAAGGAGATGATTTTTGCACGACATCTGCGTCATATTGGACATATGAGAAGGAAAAACATTTTTGTGGAAATATCAGCGATATAATATCGCGATATTGCAATCGATCGCCGATTAGAAAAAACTCCGATCTATAAGCCTGGTAATAAGTAACTTATTACTCTAAACAGAAGGTAGTATTGTCAAGAAACGTATTACTTTCAAATGCAAGTAACAAGTAATATGAAATATATTACATTTCGGAAGTAACTTGTCCAACACTGCTGATGCTATAGATGTGTTGAGTTCTAATCTTTTTTTAAACTTTTCTTTTAGCTACTGATCCTTCTATTCATTTATATATACTCGTACCAAATGCAAAAATATGTATGTACAATTTAAATACATTGTAATTCAAAATGGCAATGGAATATTACAATTTTTTTTTTTTTTGTAATTGCAAACTAAACTGCATATTTTTTTTTCCAAAGTTGTTATTAATATTCTTTTATTATTAAAGAGCTAACATAAGTCATGGAGGATATATAGAGCGTGAAAGTTTTTCTCAAGTTGGCTGTTATCGACTTAAATTGTTGTCAGCTGTTGTATCTATGTATTATGCTAACACAAAAAATATGCTTTCTATTTTTGTTCTATTTACTATGTCAATTTTAATCATTGAATATTAGATTATCGTGATAAGTAATGATGGAAATATTTGAAGAAAATAATGTGTGCGTAAATAGCAGGCGCTTGGGGATTTGGATAGTTTGCAAGTATATAAGATATAAATAGTGGTTAGTATGATTAATTTACTTGGCTAACTACCAGATGATTTCGGGCTTTTTTCTGTTTCTTTTTGGAGGAAAGATTTGTGATATAATAAAAATAAAGACGTGTACTAAAATAATCGTGTTATCTTGTTACGTTCTTAATTATTTTCTTCTATGAAACAAATTATATTTCGCTCTAAAAACTGTTATGGGAAAAAATAAATACAATTTCCTTACGTGGGTAATATTCTAAATTAATGACATGCCAAGTATTGTATCGAAGGGTAAGGTCATTATTAGTAGGGGAAAAATATCTTGGTCAATAATTATTTTTTTGTCCGCCAGAGGTATTAATTCGAGAATAATTTTCTGTTTTCTCGTGAATGAGTGAAGTACTGTACTGTTTCTACTTTTATTTACTTCATTATTTCATTATTGATATACTTTTTGCTTGAACAATTATGGAGAAGGAATTATGATTCAAAATGATATTCACATACAGAATGGTCAGTAAGTTTTCAATTAGGAAGATATTTAAGATTTGATATCCATTTTTTTCTTCTTGCGACTTCTGTTGGATTTTGGGATGGGAAATTCAACAAGGTGAAGATTTCCTTGAAGCTTTTAGAAATTTGACTTAGTTCTATTTTTGCATCCTCGGACACTACAATAACCCATTCTTTCGGAGTAATTTGTTTGAAATTTGCTTTATAATAATATGTAAATATAAAATATGTAAACTATAAAAAATTATATACCTATTATTACTTATTAATACTACATAGTACGTACAGTAAAAAAAAGGGTGACGTCATAGAAAAGCAACATCTTGCAAAAATATTATAACAAATATTAACCATACTTTTTCCTCAGGCTAATGGTGCTAGATGCGCTACTTGGTTTAATGCTTTTGTGTAACCCAAGGTGAATATATATAAGGTGTGTTGATAAGAAACTTGCAACGCTGCATGGTTGATGTTAGGTGACAACTTTTTTGATGACGTCACACCAGAGACAAGCAAACTAAGTGCAAACTCATATTATTCTAAGAATTATGTTTTCTTCTAGAGGTACTAGGTGTATTTATTCCTTTTAAATAATTTTAGTACTGTAATCGTTGCAAGGTCAAAATTTACACTAATAGTATTCTCTTATGAGAAAATGAAATACCATATTTCCTCCTCTGTGACGTCATCAAAATGCCAGTACAATTGTAAACAAAAGCAAAAAAATGTTATCGACACACCTTATACATAGTGAGCTTGATTTAACTTAGTCAGCTATCTCTTTTACATTGTTTTAGTATTCATTGGTTAGACATATAGAAATTATAGGGGGTAGTTGTTCCTTTTTTCAATATATTATTATCGTAAATTTTGATTGGTATCTGTCTAGCTAAGTACACAATACTATTTTTATGGTTTAATTATATTATTTCCGAATTTAAAATAGCTAATTAAACCTATATAAGCAGACAAATAAACTCACTCTTCAATGGCACTCATTTACCGCTATGTCAAACATTAACACCTCAAAAATCTAATAGAGTTAAAAAAAAGGATCAAAATTAGGTTTATGCGTAGAAATATTGTATTAATTCATTTAGAAATGGATTTCCTATTAATTTATATATATATCTTTTAAGACTTCAGAAAAGTTATTACAATATTTAACCACTAAAATGATTCCAAATCTTGAAATGTGTCTTATTTAACTTTAATAGTAAAAATTATATGTAAACATGTGAAACCTTTTGATGGCAATAAAGAAATATTTTGATAACTCTATTCATTTTTTTTTTTTACTTTATTATTAATCATTTTAAAAATAAGGAATGGTTTAACAATATGAAGTTGGGGAACGACGTAGCTGAGTGGGCAACACGCTCGGCAGAAATTATTACCATGAACTCAATGTGCGTAGGTTTGATTCATGGTCGATCCTAGAGAAAAAAATATACATTATGTATATAGACTTCAAAAAAATTGCTCGGTTAGATGATGTAATATAATTAATCATGGTAACTCCATTTAACAAATTAAAGAAAGATTCAAAGAATTATAAAAAAGTATATACAATGTGCAAAACATATGCAGACGTAAAGAAAGTGTTAGTAGATAACATTAATATAAGTGAAAAATTGAATTTGACACCAAAATAATAATAAAATTCAATATTTTATATATGTTAAATTTGAACACACAAATAGTATCATAATGCGTGATTATTTTGCTTAATATTTAATACTTGATAGTTGTAGTTCTCTAAAGGACTTTATATTTGTAAATTATTATATTATGAAAGTATCTAATAAATCTAAATACTACTAGTTTATAAAAAGACTATTATAATAAAATTGTTCAAATTTGAATAGAATAGAATTGCAGTAAAAAACCAATAAAATATGGAAGATAGCAAATACAAGCTGCGCCTTCTGTAGTTCACTAATACAGTGGTTCCCAAATTTTTTGAGTTGGACTCTTAAAATATGTTGCTGGACAGCATGCGACCCCTATACACCTTATTAACAGATAAATATAAAATTTTGAACTGCATGTTATACAAATAGACGACTGAAATCCAATATCAAACCTATAAAAGTTTAACCCCGAGGCAAATGATTTAAGTTATTTGACTAAATTGATCAAAGTAAAGACTTTAATTCTACATATATTGAAAATGTTAAAATACAAAAACGAAATAATCAAATATCTGTAATAATACCTGTAGAATCAGCAATTTAGGTACTACTTGGAAGAATTTCAGTTCCCTTTTTTTTTGTGATAAATAATGTCAAAATTGAGACGCACAAACAAATAACTAACAAGCTGTGGGTGTGAAAATAGATTGATCAATGAATCAAAATCTTATTGTGACAAATTAGCATTATTCCTTGAAAAAAACCAAGTCTATTGTCTTTTTAATTTTGGACACAGCCACTCGAAGATCATCCTCAATGTTACACCGCGATCTGTATTTATTTTAAATAAGTTAATACATAAGAGGTCTCCTCTCATAAATAAGTTGAACCAAATGGTATAAGTAAATCTAAATCTGCTTTTGCCAGCAGTGGGTACTCATTCATCACAGAAATCGAGAATTCGTCAAGTTTTTTAGAATCAAAATCTGTTTTTAGTGTTTTGTCACAAGAAAATTCTATAAGCACATCTTGCATAATAGACGACAGATGATTAGCTGTGGCAATAAGAAAATGTATCAATGGGAAATATTTTTCCAATGATCTAGAAGAGACTAATAAAATATATGTATATTCATTATTATTTAATTTTTGATGCCACTCGAAGTAATGTCAATTTAAAAAAATACCCTTCTTTTTTTGGAAATCATCTCGGAACCCCACTTTGGGAACCACTGCTCTGGAGGATTTTGTATTTGTAACTAACTATATATAAACATACATGAAAAATCTAATAATAATAAATAATACTATTATTCAAAAATACTAAAATACATTCTACAATGTTTACCACACAGATAGCATTGAATTTTCCAAATATATTTTCTACAAAAATAACCATTGACTTAAAACTTTTCCATATATATTTGATATAATGTATTGTTTTTTCTAGTTTTAAAGTTCATATACACAAAACTAAACTGAATATACGATATAATACTTAATTCAAAAGATACTTTGTTTAATTCTTGTTAAACTTCAAACATTATTTAAGTTAATCATGTATTGCACAACAATTCCAAAAATTTTAATGATGATTTGTATCTAATTTTATTAAAAAATTTAAAAAAAAAAGGTTTACGTGACCATTTATTTTTGATTGCTATAAAAAGCAAAAATAATTAAAATAGATTCATTTCTATTAATTTTTTGTATATAATTGTTAATAAAATATGAAAGTTCTCATTAATTTTTTAGTTGTAAACATCTTACTTCCAATGAATCTTCTGTTGTCAATGATAGAACAAATTGCGTTTTATATTTTAAAACGAAAATCATTATTGTAAGGATCCTATAAATAGTCTTCATTATAATTTTTCCTGGATTCCTTCTATAAAAAATGGTACATATTTACTGTCTAAAAACCATTTTTATTCTGCACAACAAATTTCAAGAGGAGTGTGATAACTATAAATCTTGATTGGAAATAAATTATCGATTTTTAAATATTAAAAATACATGTTTTTAAACACCCTCGTTAAATTGTACTTCGCACACGTTCTATTTTTTTTTTTTTTTTGTTCTTTCATGTATTTTAACATTTATTAATCTAAGATTACATTCAATATAAGATAAATATTTTTCATTTATCTTTGTTTAATTAAAATTCAGCTTAAATAGGATAGTTTTAAAACATTAATGAATAAGTGTATAATAAAATAAGAATATGTAATATTCAAAGTATTCCAATTTGTTGAAGGTGATTTTAGAATGAATAATGAATAACATTTTTTTAATGCAAAATTGAAATGATAATTACAATTATTTCCACAAATATATCCTTTTATCCCATTTTAAAAGCCATTGCTATCAAAATATCTATGTTTTATTTTACATTATGTTAGCATACACGGAATCTTTACTTATTTGTTTTATTATAAATAAAAATATATCAAATGAAGGAGTGATTTGTTGAATATTATGATAGTTAAAAATAAACCACAATTCAACACTTATTTTTATCCGATTCTATTTGAGGAATATTTCAATTAAACTTATTTAACATTCTGATAATCAAATATAGTGAAAAAAACATATTAAATAAATTGATAAACAATCAATTGGTGATACTCCAACAGCGTCTGCAAGGTTTTTTTTATTTGTATGGGGTTTTTGTTTTTTTTTCGAAGGGACAAAAACATTTTTAAATAAATTTTTCCATTATAAGTTTCTTAGATTAAAAAATAATTTTATATAGGGATAACAATAAAAATAGATAAAATTTGGGGAGTTCGACAGTCCCCTCCCCCCTTTGGACGTCGTTGCACTCTCCTTAATTATAGATACCTTTCTTATACAAGAAATAATTTTTAAGGTCTGTAAATGTCTAGTATAACTTATTTGTGACTAAAATTCTCAAGTTATTTTTTCCTTCCTGTATTCTTAATGAATTGATATGTGCGATGAATACTAGGAGTGAACTATGAAAAAAATAACAGGAAAATATAAAACTAATTTTTTCTATTTCTAGAAATGTTTATTTCATAAGGGTAGGTTCACTGAATTCTTTACGCACGTATAATTTTCTCATTTTTTGTTATTATTATAATATATTCTTATACCTAAGAAATAAATATTATTTGTTATGATTGACTTATTTGGCAAACTACCGAATGATTTTGGCCTTTTTTTCTATATATCAAGGAATATATATAATCAGGTATGTTCTACTAAATGTTTTGATTTGTTATTGAAAAGAGCACGTCATTAGATTTAAAATAGTAGATAAAACATTTCAAAATATAATTGATATATATATTAATGTTATCATTATTTACTTTAAAAGTCTAGCCACTACGGTTTTCCTAATACTTTCGAAATGAAAACTCCGAAAAGAAATCTTTTACCTTGTGATGTGTCAATCTGCTACTCCCCTTATCTGCCCTCCGGTGAAGCTTATTTTTACCATAGATCTCTCAAAGCAAAATGGATCCAAGCTTGTCGTAGACAAGACCCATTCAATCCCAAAACTGCCAGTATTTTTGTTTCTAGATATTTTGAGGAAGACTGCTATCAGAGAAATCTAAAGACCGAACTTGTGTTTAACTACAGAAATACTTGTAGTAGCAAGGTTTGGAAAACTTTGAAATCAAATGATTTTCCTACTTTATATTTGGTTCCTGTAAGTTCTATTTGATCTGCGGAGACAGAGAAATCAAATGTTAAAAGAACAAAAAGGTAATTGATAGAATAAATAACTATATACATAAGAAATTAAGAAGATCTATTTTATACATATTGATGATCATCCTCATATTGTTGATAAGTCACCTGAAAAATGATTTTAGGCCATGGAAGTATCATTTGAATATTTAATGCCTTCTTTGGATGTCACCTAGAGGACTATTGAAGAGAATGTAATGCCCCAACAAGACATAGATATATGTATATGAATAGCTTCTTCATTGGGGGAAGGAAAGGAAAAGACTTCTCATGAAAATAAATAGAAATAAAAAAATTATTTCCCTTTTGGGAATTGGGTTAAATCAGTGGATACTTGGCCAAGAAGTTTTTTTCGAAATATCCTGAAATCGGTTTCAAGACTAGAGGTGATCCTTTTTGTGATTCATATATGACACCGTGGATATCAGCATTATCCAAAGGAGGACTGACAAAACCTTCAAATTCCTTCATTACTCAGATAATAAAAATTGATGCAATCTTTGAAGTATATCATGGAAAGGAAATATTGAGCCAACCTAATGTTATTGGGACTTTAATATCAATTCTTCAAAGTTCAGTTCCAGATCTCTACCAAGATATTATTAGAAAGTACGGTCGTGTAATAACATTTATAATAATTAAGGCCCTGTATATATGTATAAATTATAAAAAAAAATAATGAAATTTTTAGAAAATGAAAGAAATTATCCCATAATATTCAAAAAAAAAAATTGTTATAATAAGAACCCTATAATTTTTAAAAATCTGTATAACTCTCTTTATTAGGAAATGATATCAATAAATCTACTTTAATTTATCTTGATCTTTTTTTTTTTTTTTTCAAAAAGTTAGAGTAATTAATATCTACGAGCAACTGAGTATAAATATATTAAGGAGATAAAAACTCATAAATTGGCCAATTACCAATATAAGCTTCGATAATCGAGTCTGGAGATCCTCGGAACTCTCAATAATCTTACGATGAAAAAATTACTGCTTCTGCTCAGGAACAGTCTGACTCGTTATAAAATTTGGTTACAGGTATATAAAGCCTTGTCGCGACTATCGTAAATCATGATAATTATTAATTGATAATGCATCTTCAGATGGATATATGAACCCTTACATCCCCTAATTCTTGCAAATGTCAACCTACTAGTAGTATACTATAATTGATATGTTAAATCTAATGAAGTCACAAACCGTGCCGGGCCGTATTTCTGGTGGGCACTCCAGAAAAGTTGATAAGAACATACTTTATTATATACACCTTAGGAATATTTTTGGAATAAAAGTTGGGTGATACAATAAAGATAACGACATGTACCATAAAATGATAATAGGAATGATGAATGCGTAAGAACATGATGAAATACAAGGCTATTCTTGTTACACAAACTTTACCATTTTTTCATAAAAAATAAATTGCAGGTTATTATTGCGTTAAATATAGTTTAATTTGGCAGGATTTCTAATAAAACTTAATGAATCCAGATTGGAATTATATTGTGGTAGAAAAAGACTTCCTTAAAAAAAGAACAACATTGCAATCTACCGTATTAATTCGGATTCAAAAAATGGGTTCCCCAATATAGTCGAAAAATAGTCACCCTCATTCAAACAAGTGGTTGGTAAAATCAAATTTAATTTTTTTAATGCTAAAGTATATTTGAAGTGCATTAGAAAAATGTAATTATAGTTTCCGGACAAGCCACAACCCCTCCCCCCTTGCTACCCTAAAAGTATTTTTTCTTATAAATGCTCATTTAACCAAATTCGACTGTATTTGGTTATGGATATATTTATCATGTATTTATATTATCGATGAATCAAGATGTAATTGATAGTACGGAGGCCCATAGTGGGTGTGACCCCTCACTTCTTTGCAATTTATATAGTTACGGCAAATTTTTTGAAATACCTACTAGTTATACCTAAATTATTTTTGGATTAGACATAGGATCCAATATATAGATATATATATATCATGTTCCTGACGACCACCATGAGCCAACACTATATCAGGAAAAAAACAATGTAGCTATAATATAACTAATATTTTAGTCCTGTTTTAACTATAAATCATGAATTAATGAATATGAATTTGAACAAAATTTAGTGTGAGGGTTCACCCTTGTGGCGTAATTACGTACCTTTATGTTTATATTTTACTTAAAATATATGCATAACCCGATAAGTTTTGCTTCAATTGACAATTGAGGGAGTCTATTTTCTCTTAATTTATCAAATAGTGACATGTATTATCCAGAGCTATATAATATAATCTTTCATACAATTAGCTGCATCAATGTTTGGAGAAAAGTAGCCTATCTGACATAACGTGTCATTAGATCAGCTACAATCAGCGGGGACGAGGAGAAAGGAGAAAAAGGAAATAAACAAGAGCATAGTCAATAAATATTTTGATGTCGATCCTCAATTCTACTCTGTGTCCATCTAGGACTCACAATTATAATTCTACAACAAATTCTTAAGGTTACAGCTACAGTGCAGCTAATTGTATGAAAAATTATATTAAATATCTCTTGATAATACATCCCACAAATGTTTGATACAATCAATGAAATACCTAAAATTAAGGAACTTTATCCTGATTTGAAGACAATAAGCCCTTGAGATATCCTATATATTTCCCAGCTAGACCGCTTTTCAATTCGTTGAAACATAATTGTAAAAGTAATTGGTCTTCTCAAACTAACTGAATGATTTCATCGACAGGGGACATATGTCTTAGGATTTGAAGATTTTGATATGATCAAAAGATTGATCTTATCTATTGAAAATAAGTTCAGAATTGTATAATATTATTTATTAGATGAAGTTATGTGATCATTAAATACAATTTCAAAGGTCTTTGATGGTAAGCATCATACACCGTTGAAACTGAAATTACAATTTTTATTTATACTATTATATTTCTACTGGACATTGAAAGTTGAATATAAATCATATTGAACCAATCATTCTAAATCATACCCAAAATTGTTATATTTGATGAATTTGTTAATATTGAGCAATTTACTTCCAATGATATATCAGATATATAGAATAGAATCATATTTTAGGGTTAGATTTAAAAAAAAATGGAATACTTACTGTTAGATAGTACAAAATTCAGAGTTCCATTTCGAAATTAGTAAATATTTTATACTTTTTACTGATAACTTGATCGTCATTTGATGTGGATGACTCAAAACATTTTTATATGTATTTCTATAAATGACATCAGTACCAACATCCTCTATTAATTTAATGATGGTTCCTCGGGAAGGGATAGGTTTACCCGTGTATTTCTCCATAAATTTTTTTAAACGCAGATGATTAGCAATGGATAATGTTATTTTACATGCAATAAGCAACTTTGTGAGATCAGAGTTAAAGTCTGACTTGATGTATTCATCATTAACTTGATTTTTAGATGAATATCCATGCTCTTGATATGAAATGAAGATAATGAGTGGCCTGTAATTCTAGAGAGGGGACTAAAGGCACATTTATATCGATAAATCCGACAAACCATCTGTTTCTCATCCGGCAAGTATTTCCCAAATTCCTGGGCCTCCATTTTCAGAAATCCAGACAGAAGGCGACGTTATTTTAGGCATTTTATTCAGTTTTCTATCGACTATCCCCATCTAATATTATATTAATATTTAATAATAAAGGCAGGAATGATAACGTTCTTGATAGAAGATTTATATTATTTAATCAATGATGCCATAAGTATTTCTTCTCTTCTCCTCGCACGCTTTTCTATCAAAATTATCACCCTTACTGATAATATTGTTCATTTTTAATAGTAAAGATTCGACAATATTGAGGGTTAATTAAAAAAAAAAAAAAAGATCGATAATACGCGCTGTGAGTAATAGGCTAAAAAAAAAGTCCTTAACTACTATTCCGTTTAAAATCCAAGAAAAACTAATTTAAGAACAAAATAGTATAAATATTTTATAAAGATTATTTGATTATGTAAAATAAATTATAAAAAAGATTTAATCATATCTGCTAATGGTTGAAAAATAATAAAAGAAGAAGACAAAATTTTCGAAAATTTGTCATTCATCTCTTTTTACCCCAATGCATATTTTAACACTATGACGTCTCAACATTTCCAAAAAAAAGGGCAAATTGGACCAGTTAATGTGTCGTACATAAGGGTGTAAGGGGCCACTTATAACTCCGGCTACCCTTTACATATGTCCCCTTCCCTCCAACTTTCATTGTTATTAATAGGCTCAGAGTCTCACCTCTACAGAAATGGAAATCTTCAGATCCATCAAATAGCATAAGAGTGTCTCTCTCTTTAACGAGCTGTCCTTGTTAGAGTTTTTGGTTCTCGATTGTGTTAATTCGCCTTGAAATCATTAAACCAATTTGATCAGTAAAACTTAATTCAGTAAGACGGCTCGTTACTATTTATCCTCACCTTGAAGGGTCTTAAAAGTTAATTCAGAATTAATACACGAAAAAACAGGCGTATTATTATTCGTATTACCCCAAATTAGCCCTGAATGTATTTAATTATATTGAGTTCTTATTTCTATTTCTATCAAAGATTTACACTAGACTCCCTGTCTTATCATATTACTTATTAACTGATTAAACAGCGAAAATACTATGGCTGTCTGCCCCACACTGGGTGAAACTCACGCACATATTATGTTCTATGCAATGAAATACCCTTACATACATATGAATATTTGCATAAAAATTAAATACATAAACAAAAAATAATAATTAACTTTTTAAGCCTTGCAATTCCTTTAGTTACAGAACTCTTGTGTGCATAAAAGCTCTTTCTTAAAAATCTATCATCTCAGCATTGTAGAAATATTTGTCGTGTAGGAAGAAGGGGAGGAACGCAAAGAAATACTTATGTAGAGGTGAGGCTGTATATCAATAGGAATTTCAAATAATTATAATTAAATGCAACTAATTATATAAGCAATGAATGTAATAGATGAGTGTAAAGTAGAGCTCACGAGCAAAAGTGTATGAGGAAAAGAAGACTTTCAATGCAGATCTTGTTATCTGTGAAGAGTATTGAAGAATCACTTCGGTAATAATGATGTCTTCGTGATTTTATATTACTGGATTATGTATACTTATACAAGTGTTCATAGAAAGTTCGTAGTTGTCCTGTATCAATGATATCCTCTTTCAACACTCAAATCCTTGGGAATAGATTCTTTTCCGTCGCTGCACCATATTGAAGAGTGTAAGAGTAACTCACTATATTATAATATGGGAAGGTACATGAACAAGAAATATATACAATAGCTATAAACAAGTAAATATGGTAACATCTCCGAGCATGAGGACTCGACTTATATCCGATTCGGTGACGTCTTAGTTCAGAGGCATCATGACTTGGACTCATCTCGGACTCGGAGCATGAAGACTTGGAGTCAGAAGTATGATAACTTGAACCCAGAAACATGGGAGCCTATGTTCTATGGCCATTTAAGGATCTCTGTACGACAGCGATGGCAAAAATGATGTAGTACATGCGTTGGAAAAGGTTAATTAATGGTAAATAGATGTTTATATTTATATTATGTGAATAAGGAGACAAATATGATCTCAGATTGTTATAACAGGCATTTAAATTAGTTTTTGTGTTTTGAAATTGAGGATATGACTATAACTATAGTTAAGTGATATACTTAACATTTGTCTGTAAAGTGATAGATTCGTCTCCATGTATTGCTATGAACTTGGATACTACCAGAACTGTGTTATTGGAGTCATTCTGCCATAGACTTTGACTCTGAGTATGATTAATTAGACTCAACTTTGACAAGATAGCTGAAAGAAACGGAGGCATGGCAACTTAAAGTAGTTCTGAACCCTTAAAATAACTTGAAATCTGAAAAGACGGACTCGACTACAACACAGGATATTAAATTCAAATGAAGTAGTGTTTTGTTAAAACTGCTTTTGTCATTTAATGATTTATGTGTATTAAACAAAGAAAAACCTCATTATTTTCTCTATTTTCGTTGTATTTTAATAAAGAGGTAATTTTTTTAGGAAATCACACACCAACTATTTTACTCGAACAATTTCAATATAGGTCTTTTGGCAGGTGGATCGTTGTATGATCCGTATTTTTATAAGAGTCCTCAAAACACTATGTTAATATGTAAGATTTTTGCAATTCAAGTATTTTTTTGCAGCAAAAATGAACGAGAAGTATTCGTCCAATAAAGTTGTGATAAGATAGTTTTACCTTGAAGAATTCCATGAAATTTAATCTAAACTTTATTTTAGGCTTGTTTATAAGCTAAAAGGACCCTTTTTTTTATCAAAAGTTGTAAAATGAGAGTTAAATTAGCTGTCCAGTTAATGTCAGACTCAATCGCTACTAAAACTTGTGTCTTGCAATTACAGTATATATAGCCATTAATTTCTATAATAAATTAATGATATAGCTTGAATAGAAGGAATGGGAATATTAGAAGTAGATGGTCTTACACTTCGAAATAAGTTATTAATCTAATCGATTTAGAAATATTTTCAGTTTAGATATTATTATATTTATTTTTGTACAATATATTATATTATTAGTTAAATTATTTTTTTATGTTTGCATGTTAATAAAATATTTTGGCTCAATTTAAACAGTAAATAGGCGACATGTTTGGTTTTGATTTACATAATTCAATCTTATAACTATGGAAATTAATGTATATAATATGGACTGTTAGTTCAAATTTCCCCACTCTTTAGATATATAACTAAATTGAACTATATAAATTAAAATACAAAATATAATTATTTACGAGTATATGCATACACCTCAATATAGATAATATATTATTTGATTGAAAAAAATAAGTTATTCAAAATTTAGAAATAAACAAAATATTAGTATTTGACTTATTATTATTGACAATATAATACAATATTTTATAAGATAATATATATAGAAATTTTCTCACTGTTAGCATTACAATGAAAATAAGTATGGAAAATGTAATGATGATTGATCGCTCCTGATTATCTTTTGTCTCATCGACAGCAACAAAAATATCCTTCTCTTCGACTTTTTCTTTGATTTTGGAGATGACATCGTTACCAACATCCTCCATTAATATAATGATGGTTCCTCGGGAAGGGATGGGCTTACCCGTGTATTTCTCCATAAATTTTTTGAACGTCGGATGATTAGCAATGGATAAGGGTATATTACATGCAATAAACATCTTTGTGAGCTCAAGGTTAAAGTCTGACTTGATGTATTCATCATTAACTTGATTTTTAGATGAATATCCATGCTTTTGATATGAGATGAGGATAATGAGTGGCGTGTAATTCTAGACAGGAGACTAAAAGCACATTTATATCGACAAATCCGACAAGCCATCTGTTTCTCATCCGATAAGTATTTCCAAATTCCTGGCCTCCATTTTCAGGAATCAGACAGAAGGCGACGTTATTTTAGTTATTTTATTCAGTTCTATATCGACTATTATATATTAATATTGAATAACAATGGCGGGAATGATAACGTTTTTGATAGAAGAATATTTTAGTTATATTATTCAATCAATGATGCCATGCGTATTTATTCTTTTGTCATCGCACGCTTTTCTATTCTTACCAAAATCATCACCCTTACTTATAAGTATAGTTGATAATATTGTAGAGAAAAACGCGTGCAAGGAGGAGCGGGAAAAAAAGACATATGGTATCATTGTTTAAAATACTGATGTGATTATCATCTGCCTGCTTTATTATGATTTTTGAGGGTATAACGAATGTATTTATTAGCAAAATGTTTAATGAAGATATACTACGTATAATTGACTTAGTCGTTTTTTATCCGTTACAGTAGATTTGAAAACGTCACACTCCATGAAATTGTAATTCATTATGAACCTTATTCTCAGAATAATAGCTAATGAAACGACAAAGTAGAGTATTTGAAATATATTTGAAGCTCAAAGTTTAAAAAAGAAGGCTTTAATTAAATATAATCTACATACTAAAAAATAAACCATTAAACATTTAAGTTAAATATACAAAATTGAACAATTAAAATCATATAACTATTAATAATAATAAATTATAAATACAAAATATTGAAATAATAGATTGATCCAGATAATTTTTTCTTGTTTTAACATCGGAATTCAGTTAAATATGTCATAACTTTAGGTTGCAATACACAAGCGAGACGTGGAGTTTAATCAAAAGATAATCATCCCTCTTCTTCATGTGGAAGTTGCTATATACAATTGTGCACAGGATAGATATATCTCTACCGATGAGATCTAACTAATTATTAATAATAAAGTAAATGTCAAAATCATAAAATTAGACAATAAATATACTAATAAATAAATTTTATAAATAAATTCATCGTAAAGATTTAGAGCAAAAGCTAATTATGTAGTAATGTCCGGCGATATTACTCCCTATTAAGAGCATCAAAAAGATTTTTCCCCGTTATATAGGTATGCTTATATAACAACATACTATTATCATGATGGATATACACAATTGTTAATTATAATGCAACACCCAATGTAACTACCCTCGTTGTTGTGACCATTTAAACAGTTGTTTTTGCCTTTTATGAGTTTTCTGAACACCATTTCTTGGAGCCCATCAACCATAGCTAAGCCTTTAGTGATAAAAAAGTAATATTTATTGACTATGTAATATTGGAAAACCTAATTATCATACCCAAGTCTTAAAGCGAAGTAAGTAGTCTCAGACAAACTAGTTGCAAACCATCCAAAGCTACTACCCCCGTTGTTGTGACCATTTAAGCAG
Source organism: Lepeophtheirus salmonis (assembly GCF_016086655.4). NCBI lineage: Eukaryota > Metazoa > Arthropoda > Copepoda > Siphonostomatoida > Caligidae > Lepeophtheirus > Lepeophtheirus salmonis. Next base: position 5,978,404 of record NC_052142.2, on the reverse strand, counting down.
TTGTTTTTGCCCTTTACTGAGTTGTGTATCATAATTCTTGATATGTTTAGCTAAAATAGAATCATATTTTATGGTTAGATTTAAAAAAAATTGAATACTTACTGTGAGATAGTACAAAATTCAGAGTTCCATTTCGATATTCGTAAATACTTTTTACTGATAACTTGATCATCATTTGGTGTGGATGACTCAAAACATTTTTATATGTATTTCTATATATGACATCAGTACCAACATCCTCCATTAATTTAATGATGGTTCCTCGGGAAGGGATATGTTTACCCTTGTATTTATCCATAAATTTTTTGAACGTAGATGATTAGCAAAGGATAAGGTTATATTACATGCAATAAGCATCTTTGTGAGATCAGAGTTAATGTCTGACTTGATGTATTGATTATTAACTTGATTTTTTAGATGAATATCCATTCTCTTGATATGAGATGAGTATAATGAGTGGCGTGTAATTCTAGACAGGGGACTAAAGGCACATTTATATCGACAAATCCGACAAACCATCTGTTTCTCATCCGGTAAGTATTTTCCAAATTCCTGGGCCTCCATTTTCATAAATCCAGACAGAAGGCGACGTCATTTTGGGGATTTTATTCAGTTCTCTATCGACTATCACCATCTCATATTATATTAATATTGAATAATAAAGGCGGGAATGATAACGTTCATGATTGATAGAAGAAGATGTATATTATTTAATCAATGATGCCATAAGTAATTCTTGTTAATAATATTATGCCTGTTTGTCAATCACAGAGTATTTTTCAATATGAATAATCCATCATGTCTATATAGCAAAACCTATGGCATTAATGAATATTTAATGGTTTAATGCGAAATATCGTGAGACAAAATAGTTTAAGGCGAAAATGCTTAGCACCCCTACATATACTCGTTCATTATCTAGAAATTATCGATATTGAGGTAAATGGTTAAAACAAACCTTTCAGTGAAGTCGAAAGATATTCAGGCGCTACATTTTTAATATTTTAAAATAAATTATTATCTTGAACTAAATGTGCGTAGGTTCGATACAACGTCGTTCCTACAGAAAGAAATATACTTAATTGATATGCACATAAAAGACAATTCCTAGGTCAAATGGAGTGTAGTAATACTATAATGCTTATTAAACTTAATCAGTGCAACCTCATCTGATATTCATATATATATATGACTTTTTTTAAAGAAAAGTATAGACTAAATGAATCAAAATTCATTGTATTCTTCTATGGAAAGGGGATTCTGACCTCATATCTATGTACATTGTACAACCTCACTCATAACTAATTTGGATGTCATCTCAGAACGGAATTTATATATAGCTACATCAATTCAAAATATAGATTAAAACAGTGAAAATACTCGTTATGGTATTTGCATGAAAATTTGATACCCGTTTTTCTTTCTTCTTTTACTTAATAAACATTTTTCTTCATAATCTGTTGTCCAGCTATGTGTACATTTGATTTGACACTCCACATAGCATTAATTTCTATTACCTTAACCACTTGCAATAAAATTTAGAACTGGTACTTATTTGATTCTAGTTACATGTTAATACAATGTTTTTGATCGTTTTAGTATCTGAAGTAGTTTGTTGGGCTACAATTTGGTTTTCTTAAAAATGAAAAATATTGATTATTATTCTATGCATCATTTGAGAAGAGAAACTTTGGAAATTCAGCAACATAACTTTAAAATTGAAACTTCTGAAACCCTTTACAAAACGAAAATGCAAAAAAAAAAAAGTAATTTTCAAATAGCTTTAAAGTTAAAAACGCACTTTGAAGACTGAATCTTTACAAACATAACTTTTTCATCAAAATACAACAGAAAATCGAATTAACAGGTCACTCTAAAAATGAGATACCTTAGTACACACGTTAAAATAAAAAATTACAAGAGCAGTTGACTTTTTGTTTTTTCTCTGACCTATTTATATGACCTTAAAACTAGTCTTTTTAACTTAAAATAATTTATGCCTATTGCTTTAATTATTAAAAGCCTTTAATGATAACAACATTTTCGAGTTTCGTCTTATTACATTACTTTGAAAATAGATTAAAAAAAAATTTATGGTTGAAAAAGTAATTTTCGGGAGTTTTGTTGGTAAATTTTAATTTTTTTTTAAGCAAATGTAGTCATTAGAAAAGTTTCACTAAAATTAAATTTATTCAATTTCATTAATTAATATCCACCTTCCCTACTTCAAATATTTGATTAGAATAAATATGACCATATTAGAACTATAATTGAGAGTGATAATAAATATTAACCAATATCAAAAGTAAAACTGATTGTCAGTTTTTATTAAATATTCAACAGTCTCAATTTCTTAAACAATCAAAATTTAACTGTACAAAATTAATTTTGACTAAATAATTGTAAGTAAAGAGCTTTATATGAGAAATCAAATAGCAAATTATGGAAAAACATTGAGCTCCTTATAAGTAAGAATATTAAAATAGTCTGGTAAAATAATAAATAACTGCAAACTATTTAAGTATGTCTTAAAATTGGCCATTATTTAGGTATACACATCATAATTCAATTTTCCTTAATAAATATTGGAATGATTCATTGAATAATGATAAATACAAAATACTCAAATGTATCATTTTCAGTTAATACTCTTTGAACTATCCTTATGTTAATTATTCGTCACTACTTGTCAAAAAGTAATTCATGAATAATCTATATTCTTATTCTCTTGAAAAATCATCAAGAACCATTAGAACTCTTCACTTTCTTCATGAGTCCTTGCTTAGTCACTAATGATGTTTTCATTGATTATGAAATCCTTTCTCTCAGATATTACTCATAGAACAGTATTTGAATATGATTGAGATGAATTTTGGAGGAATCCAGAGGTAAATTTATCACTATTCATCTGGAGTAGATTCTATTAAATCAATATTTAGCCTAAAATGCATATATAGTTGAATGATTAATTATAACAAATTATATTTATGAATGATATACTTAATTATATTATTAAGCTTAAGTAATTCTTTAAATGTAAATATGTAAAATATTATACCAATACATAATCTTTACTTGGTGCGGACTTAGACTCACTAATTGCGACTCGGGCTGGACTCCATATTTTAAAAATTTGCAACTCAATTGATCTTACAATTATAGACTTACAAACTGACTCAGATTTGAAAGCTAAAACTTGATCCTTTATTGGATTTAATACCGTTTTTAACAAATTTTCTCATAATTTAATAGGAAAAAAAGTCATTGGCATAGAAAGAGAGAGAGAGAGAGAGAAAAGGAAGAATGATTACAAAGAGAAAGTTATGATGGTAGATTTTAGTAAACTTACCCAATGATGGATCTACTGTTGACAACTAATAAGGCCCTATAGTCAGGAAGGAAGGAGATCTTTACTTCTATTTAAAGGGTTTTTCAATAGGGACGCTCACACTTCACGTTAATAGGTTTCGAAAACAATGTCATATTTGTTATTGTTTCTTTGACAGCTGTGCCCAAAAATAATTGTAGTTTCATCATGGAGCAGTACACATTCGAGTAACGCTTGCAAATTATTAAAATTTATTACAAAAGTGGTGAGTCTTTGATCCAAGCTTTAAGAGCATTAAAGCCAATTTATGATCAACGTAATGGACCTGCAAAATCAACAATTCAACGTTTGGTGAAAGAATTTGAGTCCTCATAAACGAAATTTTTTACAAAATGATTAAAATATTGTTCTGCTTTCGGTTGCTGCAATTTGGATAAGAGTTCTTCATCAGGACGTAGTTTCCATAGGTTTCCTAGAGATCAAAGTAAAGCTTAGATTATTAGATTAATCATATCGCGTATTCAATTTTACGTTTCGCTTTCTTGTATAATAATAGAGATTCGGGATAAATTAGTTAAAACTATCCGTCCAAAAGACTTCACACCATCTTCTCATTCTGTATTATGCTTTGATCAATTTTTGTCGAAGGACTATTTAAGCAACCAAGAATCTGTGAAAGCCATAAGAAAATTAAAATACAGCCTCGTTCCTACCAAATCTAATGACTGTTCAAATACTAAAAAATCCATACCGGGGGATAAAGCGTCGACTTTCAACTTGCCAAACTAAGTAAGAGGATCATTTGGTTGATAGTAATATTTTCATTATTCCAATGGAAACCGAAAATGAGATCGATTACTATCGAATAATAAGCATAGACCATGCATATGCACTTCCATCTGATATTAGTTTGTACAAAATCAAATATGATAATTTGCAATCACTATTAGACTAAAGCCATGACCGTGAAAAAAAAGAAAAAAAAAAGATAGGAAACTTCGTAAAAACATATAGTAATAAATAAATAATCAATTAATACATGTAATTGAATATACATTTAAAATTTTTTGTATTATTTTATAATCCACAAATAACTAATAAATATGAATTTTCCTCAACATAAAGATATTGTAGCTACGTTCATTTCTTCTCCTACATCTATGTATTTTATATTAAGACATTTGTTAACTTAACAAAGTATTCCTGTTCCTGGTCATTAAAATGGGCTCATGATAATTTAATTTTTGGGATTCAAAAGTGAGGACGTTCTACTAACACCGGAATTTTAGGAACTTTATTACCAAAATTTTAATATAATGAACAGCTGCTCCATATATGGGGTTGACATATAGGAAGCATGATCTCCGACTAATATATCACGTGCGGAAGAAATATTTCATAGATTCATTTAAATGTATGAAGTGCTTGAGAGGAGTGATGGTATCAGAGTTATTGATTCCAGGCGTCCGTTGGTCGGCTAGGTCTCATCTCCTGTATCTATTCTCTCAGGCATCTAATTCATCTCATGAAATCTGAAGATATAAAATTGGAGTACATTTGCTGCCATAAATTACAACAAGATCAACTTCAATAATTTTTTGATGCAATTAGGCAGAGAAATGGTCGGGGGTATAATCCTAGTCCTCACAAGTTCGTTTTGCATTTAGGTAATAATAAATGTAGAGTTATTTACTTGTATGAAAATCATATTTTTAATTTGGTAGTCATTTGTTAATCCTTTTTTAGAAAAATTATATGCCATGCTGCAGAGGAATAATACATAATATAAACAGCAACTGTGCACATCAAGATGAGACCTTGTTGTTTGCTCTTACAGCAATAACAAACAACACCAAATACAGGGTGCATGACCAAATCTGCCGCATTTTAAAGACGACATTACTCCATCAGCTGATGTCTGATCCGTCTATGTTGGTGTTAAAAATTTTCCCGGGTAGGCTTCAGTTATTTGTTTACCATTTGTAGCGATAGCATCATTTTAAGTGCCCAAGAAAAGTCATTGTGTTCAATGAGAGAGATCGTAAGTGAGCTGCTATTCAAATTATGCTTAGTGATCACATGAAATTAAGCAATGCTGACATCTCTAAACTTCTGTCAATGCCAGTTAGAACGGTCAAAAGTCTCAGGAAGCAGCTGTAGGAGTTATCAGACCCGATGGACGTTGTTGACAGAAAGAAAAAGGAGGAGAAGAGTACCAGGATTGTCCGGGACGTCACTTTCATCAACAAGGTCATCATCGACGAGGATCCCCACTACTTAAGGTGCAAGTCCTACAGGCGTCAGACAGCCCAACTTCTGACTGAATAGACTTAAGGGTTGCAGCTACTCAAAAGCTTCAGGCTGCTGAACATCTTGAAGAACCCAAAGTCACCGAACATGCTCTGGTTCTTCTGTGATGAGAAGAATTTTGTTCAGGATCAAATCCACAACTCCCACAACCATCGCAGGATTGTCGTGAACAACAGAGACGTCCTCAGGGTCATGAAGACCAAGTTTCTGTCATGGTCTTTGGGATCGTTTCGAGTGAGAGTCATGTCATGCCGCCCCAAATCTTCGAGACAGACCTCAGGGTGAACACTGACATCTACCTGCAGGTCCTGGAGGATATTGTGTGGCCGTGGATCAAGTCTGTTGTCAGCGACAGGCCGTGGATGTGGCAGGAGGACTCGGCTCCGGCCCACAAAGCTAAGTGGACGCAAGAATGGCTCAAAAGCAATGCTTTTTCGTTCGTACCCTTCTCCTCTTGGCCTCCCTCACCACTGGATTTGAACCCGTTGGACTACTTTGTCTGGTCCTACGTAGAGAACATGACCAACCGCTCCTCCATATTACAAAACAGTCTCTCATCACCTGCATTAAGGAGAAATTCAGTGAGATAGATGCAGCGCAGATCCAAAATGCCTGTTCTCGGGTTCGTAGCCGCATTGAGCGGGTTTTGGCCGCAGACGGCGGCTACATTGAATAGATAGCTGCTCTATATTCTAATAAATATATTCGTTTTTATTGTATCAATAAATATTATAAAATAAGCTTGAAGTTGTTGTTTTTTGAAGCGGCAGATTTTGTCCACGCACCCTGTAATTGCTTCTTATGAACAAAAATAAGTCAGTGAGACACATTTTGTGATTGCTAATGAAGATTATGATACACTTAGCCAGTCACTTCATCTTAAAGGATGTCTATTGTCTGACTGTAGATTTTATGTCACCACAATTTCATATATTTCAGGATATTGTGTCTTTACTCTACAAAAAAATATGAAATGTGGAATTTCTAAGGCAACACTGTTTAACAGTGACAATGATCCTTGCAATAATTCAAATTTAATATTATTTAAGGATGATTGCACTGACAATCCAAAGAAAGGCCTTAAAATTCCGTTTGGCTCAATGTGCCGTCTTCTCTTCCTTTGCAAGAGGATATTTTTATTCACTTTCCAGCATCGATGTCCACAAAAAATCATAATTGGAGTCCTAACGAATATCGATAAACATGAAATATTTGGAAAATTATCGACACATGCCTTGGAAACTTTAAAAGGTGTCGATAATCACTACCTTACATTGGTACATTGGGAATTAGGCGTAAAATTGGAAAAGATGGGCACTTCATAGGTCCAAAATTTTTCAAAATGTATAACACTTTATATATTTCAAGATATTTTTTATAAATCTAATGATCAATCAGTTAGCAAATATAAGTAAAAAACATTTCTTATTTAAAAAGCGATCTTAATTATTTAACACTAAGATTCTAGTAAGATGACCAAAAATGTAAATTCTATGAAACCTTTAATTATTGCTCAAGATAAAAGAATAAAAGTAATCATTTTATCATAACATTGATATATTCATTCAACAGGCATTTTGTTCTACTATAAATATTTTATATAAATTTCATATAATATATGAATAAGGTCATATCTCTGGACTAGGCATATAACGGGGCTGTGGAGTCTGTAGATAAAATGCACGACTCCAGCATTTGAATGTCACCGACTCCAACTCCAACACACAATTATTTATCAATAACTTTTTAACTTTATGACCCTTATAATTACTATTGAGTCGTTTGAGTCTAGAGACTATAAATATAGATTTAATTTATAGCTTTAGGTTGTTATTACTAATATAACTAATAAATTATTTGTTGTATGTAGTAAATAATTACGCCAGGTATATATATATATATATATTTAATATGAGTTATTTAACAAGATGAACAACAATCAGCAAATAAAATGGAACACAATCTATCGATTGCTAATACATTCATAAGTTTTTGAACATAATTTATGTACTTGTACCCGAGGAACAACAATACAAATAACCTCTCTTTGCAAAATTATTCTGATGACATTCACTAATCACGAGACTAAGTAATGTTCTACCATGACTAATAGATATGCTCTTCCCAACATAATATTTTATATTTTAGAGATGTTCTAGAGTTTTGATTTTATAGACTACAGAGCACGTTTGAAATTTGTGAAGTAAACTTGTAAATGAGCTAACTTTAAGGTTTTACAAATTGATAGTAATTAATACCTATATTTTATGACCATTTAGAAAAAAAACCTTACGAACACTCAATGTAAGGCTTAGATAATAAGTATGCTTTATATACATAAAATTATAATAATTTTTGTAGGTGGAATCAGAACAAATGTTCTGACTTATAACTCCGTAGCCCTGGTATATAAAAATAATACTAGGAAATAATTAAGGTTAATAATTTTGGTCAGAATACAAAAGCGTGCGAGGAGAAGAGAAGAAATACTTATGGCGTCATTGATTAAATAATATGCGTCTTCTTCCATCAAGAACGTTATCATTATCGCCTTTATTATTCAATATAAATATAATATTAGATGCTGATACTCGATAGAGAACTGAATAAAATGCCGAAAATAACGTCGCATTCTATCTGGATTTCAGAAAATAGAGGCCTAGGAATTTGGAAAAAACTTACCGGATGAGAAACAGATGGCTTGCTGGATTTGTCGATATAAATATGCCTTTAGTCCCCTATTTAGAATTACACGTCACTCATTATCCTCATCTCATATCAAGAGTATGGATGTTCATCTATGAAATCAAGTTAACGATGAATACATCAAGTCAGACTTTAAGTTTGATCCCACAAAGATGCTTATTGCATGTCATATAACCTTATGCATTGCTAATCATCCTACGTTCAAAAAATTTATGGAGAAATACACGGGTAAATTCTTCCCTTCCCGAGGAACCACATTAATTAATATAGGACAATGGTAATGATGTCATTTATAGAAATACCCCATTGTAAATTGTGAAGTTAAGATAATTTTCAGCATATTTAGAGAAATCCACACCAAATTACGAAATGGAACTCTGAATTTTGTACCATCTAACAGTAAGTATTCATTTCTTTTAAATCTAATAATAAAATATGATTCTATTTTACCTAAAATTATCAAGAATTTTGATACACAACTCATTAAATAGCAAAAATAAGTACTTAAATGGTCACAGCAACGGTAATGGTAGCGTTGGATGGTTCGCAACTAGTTTGTCTGACATTAGTTTCTCCACTTAAAGAATTGGGTATGATCATTAAGTTTGATAAGCTCCAAGAAAAAGTGTTCAGAAAACTCATAAAAGGAAAAAACAGCTGCTTAATGTTCACAACAACGGGAGTAGTTACATTGAGTATATCATTATAATAAGCCATTGTGCGTATCCTTCATGATAATAGTATGTTGTTATACAAACATAAATAACGGGGGAGGGGGATCTTTTTTGATGCCCTTAATACCGAGTAATATCGCCGGAAATTACTACATAATCAGCTTTTGCACTAAATCATTACGATGGATTTAATTCTAACATTTTTTTTATTAGTATATTTATTGTATAATTTTATGATTTTGACACTTACTTTATTTCTAATAATATCTCATCGATAAAGATATATCAATCTTGTGCACAATTGTATATAGCAACTTCCATATGAGGAAAAAGGGGTGATGATTTTTTTGATTAAACTCTACGTCTGTTGTTGTGACCATTTTAGCAGTTGTTTTTGGCTTTATGAGTTTTCTGAACACCATTTCTTGGAGCCTATCAACCATAGCTAAGCCTTAAGTGATAAAAAAAGTAATATTTATTTTACTATGTAATATTGGAAAACCTAATGATCATACCCAAGTCTTTAAGTGAAGAAACTAGTTTCAGAAAAACTAATTGCGAACCATCCAAAGCTACTCCTCCCGTTGTGGTTACCATTTAAGCACTTTTTCTTGCCATTTAATGAGTTGTGTATCATAATTCTCGATAATTTTGGCTAAAATAGAATCATATTTTATGGTTAGATGTAAAAAAAATTAAATACTTACTGTGAAATAGTACAAAATTCAAAGTTCCATTTCGATATTAGTAAATACTTTTTACTGATAACTTGATCGTCATTTGATGTGGATAACTCAAAACATTTTTATATGTATTTCTATAAATGACATCAGTACAAACATCCTCCATTAATTTAATGATGGTTCCTCGGAAAGGGATAGGTTTACCCGTGTATTTCTCCATAAATTTTTTTAAACGAAGATGATTAGCAATGGATAATGTTATATTACATGCAATAAGCAACTTTGTGAGATCAGAGTTAAAGTCTGACTTGATTCTACGTTAACTTGATTTTATAGATGAATATCCATTCTCTTGATATGAGATGAGTATAATGAGTGGCGTGTAATTTTAGACAGGGGACTAAAGGCACATTTATATCGACAAATCCGACAAACCATCTGTTTCTCATCCGGTAAGTATTTTCCAAATTCCTGGGCCTCCATTTTCATAAATCCAGACAGAAGGCGACGTCATTTTGGGGATTTTATTCAGTTCTCTATCGACTATCACCATCTCATATTATATTAATATTGAATAATAAAGGCGGGAATGATAACGTTCATGATTGATAGAAGAAGATGTATATTATTTAATCAATGATGCCATGAGCAATTCTTCTTTTCTCCTCGCACGCTTTTCTATTCTTACCAAAATTATCACCCTTAGTTATATGGTGAAATTGGTTTCAAGAGGAAAAATACCTTCTTTATAGAATTGCTACGATGAGGTGAATAGTTAAATTTGTTTATGTTTTCATATAATTTTTTATATACGTAGTTAATGGGTTTAATTCCATTTTGGATGTTATTACTATTCCATTAAATCCGTGAATATATGAAGTCTAATTTTCATTCCAGGTGTGCTTTAGCTTTACCCCAAAATAATGCACCACAATGTTTTTTACGTTATCAACTATTACGTAAAACTGTAAATGGCTATGTGTTAAAAGAAATAGGTACTAAGTAAATCCAGCAATGAGGTCTAACATTTCAAAATAAGTTGGTCATATATTCAAGTAAAAATCGTACAGGAACTTGTTGGTACTGCCAGGTGAATGCTAAATATGTATGCATCAATTAATCATATCTTTTTATTAATGGAAACCTAAGGATACAGCAATATTCTTTCTCAATTTGGCTTTAGGTTGATATTTTCATTGTCTTAGTCCAGAATGAAATCCAATTTTACAGAAGAAGATCAAAATAGGGGATTGATAGTTATAGTAAAAATACCTGATCTTCCTTTGATGAAAATGAGTCTTGAATCCGTAACCTTGACCTCTTCCTCCATTCACGGGATTGAAACCCAAAAGTTAAAAATTTTCTTTCATAATAATGGATCTAGGTCTATCGATGAATTAAATCTAACAATCATCTCCTTTTGTACATCTTCAGGTACTCATAGCAAAAATTTAATGTTTAGTGAGAATAGCGATATTACATCCTCTCTCTATCTTCTCTCTTCTCCAGTTTTTCTTTTTAATTGTAAAGTTGAGTTTTCCGAAGAATGAACGAAATATTTATGAACGATATTCGAATATCTGCCAAGTCCCTTAATCAAAGTATATCATAATATGACACTTTCTATTACAATTGGTTATATATCATTTGGGGACGAATATTGAAGATTATTTATGGAAAAATTCACATAAGTAACAATTGATCAGCCGATACAATTGGAGTATGTGATATATCTACTTACATAATAGGTTTAGTGACCGTTGATATAGATACTCCGTGTATATGTATGTATATTAATATATAAATATGAGAGTCATCCTGGATAAATAAAGTGTATATTTAAAGTACATATCCTCGTATATCTCATTGATCCTCGTATATCATAGAGTAGATGGCTTGAGAAGAGACGAGGATCGTCGAATGTGGTATCTCGTACTAGATGTATATAATTTAAAAAGGCAAAAATAATTAAATTTTTAGTATAAAGAATAATTTCCTGGATATATTCATAAGTTAAATAAAAGTAACATGTAGAACAATGAGTAAATAGATAAACTATTTTTATTACTTAGTAGACGACAGAATTTTAAATTGAATCATAACTCATCTTTTGAGCATGATTTCTATATCTTGTCTTCCCGGTAATTATGATTTGGGAATTTTTTGTGAATATAAAGTCAGTGATTATGGGAAATGTAATAATTATTTCAAGGGGATAAGGAATCTCCGTCGAAAGTTAATTATTTTTGTTATGAAATAAATAATTTATTTAAAAAAAATTATATTGATAACTTATTAACAAACGATATCACTATTATTTGGATTAAAAATATCTATAGTATTTAGAACAAGAAGTTCAAATGTATTTTTATTTTCATTGGATTATTTATTTAGATTAAATAATACTTCATTGAATAAATATTTATCGTTTTTGCTTTTTTATTTTGTATTTAAAATAAATATATATTTCCTGTGTTCATTATTAGCATTATTATTATTTTTTTTTTTTTGAGAAGACGAAGTTGTTGATTCTTGGTTCCTATAAACTCCTGAAGTAGAAGGCCCTGACTCAAACATATCTTAGTTTCTATTAATATCGATAATTGTGTGTTAATTCAAATAAATTGCATATAATTTAAGTCTATATTTACAATTCTGATTAGATCCTGTTTATCAAATTATCAGTTAATTTAAGTATTCAATTGAAAAATTTGAATGAGTGCAATTAAGGGAATTTAAGGAGATAAATATGAATTTACTTATATTCTCACCTACATACTTTTTGAGACTAATTTGCCTTTTTTAAAAACATAAATATGGAAAAATTGACTGAATCCAGTGAATGACTCAACCTCAACCCCCCTCTTCAGTCCTTAAAAAGTTCTTTGGTATTTAAATAATTTGTCTTTAAGTTATTTCCATCTTTTTATTTCCTCACCATTTGTATTTCATCTTTAGTCAAGAAATTAAACATTTTAAGTATATGTATAATTTTTTTTTAAACTTTTTACAAATAATCACAGAAATTTCTTCCCATTAAATATTTTTAATGGATTTATCTTTATAAGCAGATTCATCTATTTTGCAAAGGCATGGACGATCTTTAATCAAACTAATAAGTAAATAAATATGTATGTCTGTATTTAATTATATAATAGAAACTACTAGATATAACTTGTAAGAAAATAAATAATAAGTCATAACACTCAGACTCAGACACTATTATAGCATTAATTGTTAATTTTATTCCTCATAATTTAATAACTTTCGCTTTAATGAGAAGTAATGAAAGTAATACTTTAATTATGATTATGTTTTAATTAAAATTGATGAATTAAATAAGTACAAAACAAATAGGTACAATATAAAATATTATTCAAATATATGATCTTCACTCCGTAAGTAACTTCTTGAGACTCTGACTTTAGTCCATATTTTGAAGATTTGCGACTCAATTGATCTTAAAACTAAAGGCTTACCAATTAACATGTATTTGAGAGCTAAAACTTGAGCTTTTAATGGATTTAAGTCAGTTTTTAACAAATTTTCATAAATTGAGGGCTCGATGAAAGTATTAAAGGACTTGACTTGAGAGTATAGACATGAACTAAAAATCTATATATCGACTTATTCCCACCTCTGCTATAAACTAAGCAAATATATTGCCCGAAATTAAACAAAATTTCGAGAAATAAAATACTAACTGACTGAGCAAGTCAAAATAATTACAATCGCCTTGTTGGATTTGTCCCTTCAATGTACCTGATAAATAATAATTAACTTAAGCAACGAGATCCTAGAATGAACTACCCCCCTCAAATTATTTGCAACTCTCAACTGATGACCCACCCTAAAAAAAAAGGCAATCATTAATGTAAACTAAAATCTTTCAATGTTTATATTTGTATACGTCAGTATTCATAGTTATGATATAGTGCTGTTTTATATGAATCTATTTTTTTTAAATATACTTCCAAATACTTCCAGACTCATTTGTACACATCCAAACTCACAGTTGAAGTGAGTTAATGCAACTTTCTCATGATTCTGTGCATATTCTCTTCTTCTCTTTTTCTTCCCTTCACAATCATGAATAAATGAAAGATTGCGTTAAAAGTTCCGGGCAACCTCTAAGAGCAGTTAGTGTAAAGAACACAAGAAAATTACAAGAAAAAAGAAAAAAGATTTAGATTTAAGTATATACATAGCGAACATCAGTGAACCCACTTTATTTTGTCATATTTTGAAAATTAAAGATATAGAGTTCAAGAGAATTATCTTGCTAACTGAACAGAATATGATAAGAAGAATTTGAAAGCTATACAAGCCAAACTAAAAACCTCAATAATGAAATAGCATTTGAATGGCCCAAACAAGTCGAGCAATTCATAAGATGAAAAAAAAATTACAGAGACCATATAAATCTGGAATTTAAATTTTGGTAAACAACTTTGATGTTCTAATTTTAATTTATTTGTGGAATAAGTATCGAAACAATCTGTTTTTTTTTATTAAATTTAACAAATAGTCTGACTGACTAGTCATTTGACTAGATGGTACAAAAAAAAACCTTATGTAATACTGTTTAAAATGATTAAAATAATTTAGAATTAAGTAAAAAAACTCTAAGCTTTTCATTTACCAAACAAGACAAACATTTTCTATGAAAGAGTAAGAGAAATTTTGATTTTTCTTTCTTGTTACAGGCATAAGTAAGAGGGTATAAGAATAAAGCTCATTAGTTTAAACGCTCAATTATCTCCAGTCCAATAGGAACATAATTCCTTATTTCTGCAGGTGTAGATTAGTCAAAGAATTTGAGCAAGTGTAGCCTCCAATTTGTATTAGAAGTTTCCTCCAATAGAGGGAGCGATGAGTTGGGGTGTAATTCATTTTTATAACCAGATTTACTTTGACAATAGTGTATAAAATTAAACGAGGTTTCTACTGAGGTCATACAAAAAAAAGCAGATAATTCATATATAGGGAGGGGATATCCTTATTATTTTGTTGCATTTCAACTTCAATAAAACAATAATTAGCTCTTATTAGTAATTATCCGTAAGTTACGTATTTCTTCACCTTATATTCACTTCAGTTTTATTCCAATAATGTGACAAACAATTGAGATTTTCAAATTTGCTTAGAAGATTCGACACAATAAGTTTAATAATTGCAATGATATTCATATCTTCAATAGAAGTCTACATAAGTAAAGGTCCATTATATTTATTTTTTTAAATACATCACTTAATAGTTACTAACAACTATTTTTAAGTAATAATAATTTATCAAACAATAGTTTTTTTAGGTAACTCCTTAGTAGTTATAGAAGTTTACGATTCCGTAGAAGCTAGGGCAATTTATACATTGAACATAAGAACAATGATTGAAAAGGTCAGAACTTGAAGATAAGCAGTTAACATTCCACAGAATAATTTCGTATCTTATATTGTTAAAGGTATGCAGCCTATTTTACCCCATATTTTAATCGATAAGGGGTCACGCAATTGCTTGTGCACGTATAATTGTTCAATTATTTTAAACTATTTAACTTCATAAATTTTATTGAAGAATTATTATAACTATAAAAAGGAAGAAGAAGTAACGTAGTAAATGCGTGTACGTACATCAATGAAGCCACAGTCTTTATATTGTATATATTTAATTGTGCATATATTCTACCACTCCTATTAAATACTAGAGGTTTAGTGTTGTGGGGGAAAAAACCATTAAATACAGAATTAATGAGGAGAAGATAAATTAATTAAAGTTTAAAAATTCAAAATACATGCATATTTCGAATAAAAAATGAATAAATGTTATCTAAAACATTTTTAAACACATACTACACCTTTTAACTGTTCATAATGAAACTTATAAATAAGAATTTTAAGTAAAGACTTGTATATTTAAAAGTAAAAGAATAAAAAATTTAAAACATAAGATATATATATATATATAATTAATATCCAGGTACATCAGACATACTGTAAGTTCCAGACTGCTGCTCAGATCCAAATTCACCAACACGATAGGAATCAGAGGAGAAAACAGAATCTTTCATAGATTGTGAACCTCCACTATTGAAAGATGACTCCCCTCTGTAATTAGCCGCAGAGTAACTCCCTTCGTTCACCACAGTCTCACATTTTTGCTTTTGTACACTTTTACCAACTTTATAACAATGTTCCTTTGGAACATCAACACACTTCTCTCGGGGAGTATAAGAACAACTCTTGTGTGTATAAGGAGCGCATGACTGTACAAGATCCTTTACATCCGCGTTTTCACATATAGTCCTACGAATAGGTCTGCACTGTTTAGAGTATACATATTTCTTCACTTGTTTAGGCTGAGGACGCTGCTCCAGGTCACAGACTCGCTTTTCTTCGTTATGACAATGTTGTTTCTCCACGGGAAAAGGAGTTCTCTCAGCAAACTTTTCGCACTTTTTTTCCTTACGCATTTCACATTTTTCAGAGCTTATTGTACGCGGAGTATTGTAGCATTTTGTCGCTGCAGACTTTTTACAAACAACCTTCGGAGGTTCCCGATAACCATACGTAGCACTAGGAACTTTATACGTACGGCCGTATGAAGAACCCAACATCCCAGAAGAAGACTCATCATCAATTAAAGCATTAGCAAGTCCACTACTACCGAGGGAACCATCATCCAATCCAGTCTGAGCAGAAAAACCAATTTCCTTGCAATCAAACTCTGTTGTTGTCTTGCAAGTCTTGTCTTGAATTACTTTATCATGGGGACTACAGTCAACATTAGCCAACTCTATACACTTATAATCATCCTTGTTTGTAAATTGAGTCTTGTAAACAGTGTCGCAGACCCTCTCATTTACTTTGTGACAATTTTGTACCGTTACAGTAGCTTGAATCACCTCATACTCGACATCTTCCTTTAACGAGCATAGTAACTCAGTAACATTAAAACACTTTCGAACCTGTTTTGACGCCAAAATTGCCTTGCACGTTTCCCCTGGGACGTCGAAACAATTTTCCTGATGCTGAGTAGTGCATACCCTATCAGTATAAGACTGGCACTTATTATCATATACAGTATCGTAGTAAGGAGTGCACTTCATCTCTGCATTTGAACTCTGAGAGGATCCACCATTAGACGTGGAAGAATCATCGCCCATGGGGCTAAATGCACTGAATAGACCACCAGAAGCCACTCCAGCAGACATACCATTGTAGGGAATTGAAAAGCCCACACCAGCCAAAAACAACAGAGACGACAAAACAACAATCATCATTCAGCAATGAGAATTCTTTAAGTGCTGAGGTTAACTTCAAGATTCCTCTTTTTATATATTTTATAGAAAGTACTTTGTTTCATTGCTTATTGATTACATTATGAAATAATTTTTCGTCCAAATTTTCTTAAGGTACTTTTGAATATATAATATTACTTCATAAATTTATTGGGTATTATCAATTAATTATGATTTTAATAATGAAATAAGGAAATTAAAATAACTTTTTTTATCAATGATGACATAGGTATATAATTTTGTATTGAATATTTTATATATATTGATAAATTTATGTTATTTTAATATTGTGGGCTTTAAATTTACCATATTTTTATTAAATTTTGAAAATTGAACAGTATTATATACTTGTGTCTTTGTTGTGGTTATTAAAAGCTTAATCAATATAATTATTTTATTTAAATACGCAGTTCTTATTTCTTGTTGCAAATCTACTTCTTCATAAAAATGTTTATTTTCTTTAAAAATTAAAGGAATCATTTGTGGTGTTTCATCTAAGAAGTAATTATGGAAACAAATCAAATTAATGATAATTTTCTATTTAATTTATTTACTTCATAAACATTAGCTGCCATATAGTTTATGTGTATACTTTGGTGAGTTATGCAATTTATATTCCAATTTTGGGGGTAGGATGAGAGGCTTAGGAATGTGAATAAAAACTTTCTCATGGTGGGTGTAAAATATTATATAAAAAATCTGTTGGTAGGTATAAAAATAAAGACACGAAATACTTATTAACAATGTATGATAAAATTTGTATATATGACGTCATTTCACCTTCTTCTATTGTCTGAATTACCGGAGTGCATACCACTCACAAGCATAACATTAATAGGAGTACCTTATAGCACTCCCTGCTTTGTATATTAAGATATTTTTGTTTTATTAATGGTAATAATTTAATAAGACATGCAAATTTTTATTCCAAGAAGGTTATCTTCTCATTCAAAGTTGAAAGGTATTCGGTTTACTGGTAATTGGAGTAGAAAGTCATAAATATGTCAAATCATACTGGGATGTTTGTTATGAAATATATTAGTGCTAAAGCAAGGTTAATAGAAGTACAAGGTTATCCAGTAACTAATGGTGATAATTTTGTTAAGAATACAAAAGCGTGCGAGGAGAAGAGAAGAAATACTTATGGTATCATTGATTAAATAATATACATCTTCTTCCATCAAGAACGTTATCATTCCCACCTTTATTATTCAATATTAATGTAATATTAGATGCTGATAGTCGATAGAGAACTGAATAAAATGCTTAAAAGAACGTCGCCTTCTTTCTGGATTTCTGAAAATGGAGGCCCAGCAGTTTGGAAATACATACTGCACGAGGAACAGATGGCTTGTCGGATTTGTAGTTATAAATATGCCTTTAGTCCCCTTTCTAGAATTACACACCACTCATTATCCTCAACTCATAACAAGAGTATGGATATTCATCTATAAAATCAAGTTAATGATGAATACATCAAGTCAGACTTTAGCTTTGATCTCACAAAGATGCTTATTGCATGTCATATAACCTTATACATTGCTTATCATCCTACGTTTAAAAAATTTATGGAGAAATACACGGGTAAATTCTTCCCTTCACGAGAAACCATTATTAATTAATGGTGGATGTTGGTATTGATGTCATTTATAGAAATACCCCCATTCTAAATTGTGAAGTTAAGATAATTTTCAGCATGTCTTGAGTCATCTACACCAAATTACGAAATAGAACTCTAAATTTGGTACCATCTAACAGTAAGTATTCATTTTTTAAAAATATAATTCTATTTTAGCTGAAAATATCAAGAATTACACAATTCATTAAATGGCAAAAACAAGTGCTTAAATGGTCACAACAACGGGAGTAGTAGCTTTGGATGGTTCGCAACTAGTTTTTCTAATACTATTTTTTTCACTTAAAGACTTGGGTATGATCATTAGGTTTTCCAATATTACAGAGTCAATAAATATTACTTTTTTATCACTAAAGGATTAGCTATGGTTGATAAGCCCCAAGAAATGGTGTTAAAAAAACTCATAAAAAGCAAAAACAACTGCTGAAATGGTCACAACAACGGGGGGTAGTTACATTGGGTGTAGCATTATAATTAGTAATTGTGCGTATCCTTCATGATAATAGTATGCCGTCATACAAGCATAAATAACGGGGGGGAAATCTTTTTTGATGCCCTTAATAAGGAGTAATATCGCCAGACTATATTACATAATTAGCTTTTGCACTAAATTTTTACGATGGATTTAATTCTAACATTTTTTTTATTAGTATATTTATTGTCTAATGATTTTGACATTTACTTTATTATTTATGATTATTTAGATCTCATCTGTTGAGATATATCTATCATGTGCACAATTCTAAATATCAACTACCTTATTAGGAAAAAAGGGTGATGATCTTTTTTGATTAAACTCTACTTCTGGCTTGTGTTTAGCAACTTAAAGTTATGACGTATTTATCTGAATTCATGTCAGTACAAGAAAATATTATTTGACTCAATCTATTATTATTTCTATTTATGCTGTATTCCTAATTTATTGTTATTATTAGTTATATTATTCTAATTGTTTAATGTTGTATATTTAACATAAATGTATGATGGTTTATTTTTTAGTATATAGATTATATTTAATGTAAGCCTTCTTTTTAAACTTGGAACTTCAAATATATTTCGAAATACTCTACTTTGTCGTTTCATTAGTTATTATTCTGAGAATATGGTTCATAATGAATTACAATTTCATGGAGTGTGACGTTTTCAAATCTATTGTAACGGATAAAAAACGTCTAAGTCAATAAACATTTTGCAAATAAATACTTTCGTTATACCCTCAAAAATCATAATAAAGCAGGCATATGATAATCACATCAGTATTTTAAAGAATGATACCATAAGTCTTTCTCTCCCCCCCTTCTCCTTACACGCGTTTTTCTCCACAGAATTATCAACTTTGACCATAACGCGTATACGAATGATATTTGACTTCCACCACACTTTTATTATTGACGTAATTGTAGATGAGTGGTTGCGTGTTTTTTCAAAATCAGTTTTCTTCCCCAGCAGTCGGTACTATATATCAAATTGAAAATTATAGCAATAGTGACGTCATAGACTATAAGTGGTTAAGAGTTTGTCAAAATCTGCATATCTTGCCCAGCAGTCGGTACAATACATCAGATTGAAAAGTCTAGTAAGCCCAATTACATGATGGTCTAACCTTGCTACAAAAATACATTTATGAAACATTAACTGATAGCATATCTACAATTATGAATTATTGGAAAGATAAACCTGATATATCAAACTATAGGTAAATGGCATTACTTAATACTCAATATCAAATTCTTACATGAATTATTTGTATCAAACCATACGGAAAGAAGTACATAGAGACGACAAAGGGATTTTGATTGACAGTTCGGTATCTTAAGGTTGTTGTAGATTAAAATCTTCAGTCTGTGCCTAAGCACATCAGCTATGTACAAGAATAGACACAAAGATACTGTAATATCTTGAGATACGAGTGCCACAACATAAGAATTTTTATTAAGATACGAGGTGGCCGAGAGCTGGTGACGGAAGACGAGAGCCAATTCAAGCTTCATTTTCTATAGTCATTTCTTTAAGGATACATTTCTTTGACTAGCAAGCTCCATCAAGGAACGAACTAAACTCGCATGTCAAACTTTTAAAATATAATATTTTATCTCTGGTGTATTATTATTTCAACGTCAGCTAAAGAATAGAAGTTGATTGGTTAACTTTTATTACACCATCAGAATCAATAACAGTTGATAATTATTTATCTAGTTAAAATTGACAATTGTTAATGTAAGAAAAAGAAACAAATGTTACGTCATATTATACACTTTTTTTTTTGTGGTATCTTTGTTTTCTTATATACGCATTTTGTCTCCTCTTTGTATTTATTTCTCTATATAACAGACCTATTAAAAACTTTCCAAAACGAGTAGATAATATTCTATGTTCCATTTAAGATGTCATTGATAAATCAATCGGGGAAATAATAGATTTTGTAACTTTCCTCGTTGATTTCCAAGAGGCTCATTTCTTACCAAAACGATGCTAAATTTTATCATTGGCGGGGGGCTGGAGCTTAGTCAAAAAATATCAACACTGTAATATAATTACTTATAAAAATAGCTTTATTTTATATTTATAAATATGTTATGTACAAGTTGCGATTTTGTACATGTTGTTACTTGTGTTAGAAAATTGTACAAGTTGCAACCAAAAATCAGATTATTTTTTTTAAATGGAGGATTTACAGTATTTGAGATAAGGAATGCAATAATTGAATATTCCTTATATGGTCGATATGGTATAATTTTTGAATACTTTTATTAAAAATACTAAAATGTAAATATTATGAGGCAAATTATAATTTAAAAAAAATAATAACCAATGTTTTAATTCAATAATGAATTTTAGAGCGAAGGAATTGTAACTTGTTAGTTAATGCCAAAGAAACAAAAAAAAAACCTAATATACATAACT